>NW_027210063.1:0-124673 GCF_027789765.1 Dendropsophus ebraccatus | reverse complement strand
AGCGACTTAGGTGCCCAAAGTTTTAAAGTACTATATACTGTCCCTTTAAGAGCAGCTTAAGTATTGTCCCTTTAAAAAGAGACTTAGGTGCCATCCTTGAAGACCAGCTTAAGTATGACCCGTTTAAGTACTGACGGAGTCTTGTGCGCAAAGCGGTTCGGGCTGTATTAATCGCATAACAAGGATGGAAGAAGAAGAAGACGATTACAATATAGTGCTTTTAAAAGCACATTATGACACATTAATAGTATATTGGTTTGACATCATTCCGAGATCACTGATAACAATAATGACAACAATTATAACTTTATCGACAACGTCACCGTTGACATCACTGATGACATCATCGATGACATCACTGATGACATCATCGATGACATCACCGATGACATCATCGATGACATCACCGATGACATCACTGATGACATCATCGATGACATCACTGATGACATCATCGATGACATCATCGATGACATCATCGATGACATCATCGATGACATCACTGATGACATCATCGATGACATCATTGATGACATCACTGATGACATCATTGATGACATCAACGATGACATCACTGATGATATCATCGATGACATCACTGATGACATCATCGATGACATCACTGATGACATCACTGATGACATCATCGATGACATCACTGATGACATCATTGATGACATCAACGATGACATCACTGATGATATCATCGATGACATCACTGATGACATCATCGATGACATCACTGATGACATCATCGATGACATCACTGATGACATCATCGATGACATCACTGATGACATCATCGATGACATCATCGATGACATCATCGATGACATCACTGATGACATCACCCATGACATCATCGATGACATCATCGATGACATCACTGATGACATCATCGATGACATCACCGATTACATAATCGTTAACCTCACTGATGACATCATCGATGACATCAATTACATCACTGATGACAATCATTGACAACAATAATAACTTTATGGACAATTTCATTGTTGACATCACTGATGATCATCAATGAGTAACTTGGTACAATCCCTTTCAGAGCAACTTTGGTACAGTCCCTTAAGGAGCGACTTAGGTGCCAAAGTTTTAAAGTACCTATATACTGTCCCTTTAAGAGCAGCTTAAGTATTGTCCCTTTAAAAGAGACTTAGGTGCCATCCTTTGAAGACCAGCTTAAGTACTGACCAGTTTAAGTACTGACGGAGTCTGTGCGCAAAGCGGTTCGGGCTGTATTAATCGCATAACAATGGATGGAAGAAGAAGAAGACGGATTACAATATAGTGCTTTTAAAAGCACTATTATGACATCATTAATAGTATATTGGTTGACATCATTTCCGAGATCACTGATAACAATAATTGACAACAATTATAACTTTATCGACAACGTCACCGTTGACATCACTGATGACATCATCGATGACATCACTGATGACATCATCGATGACATCATCGATGACATCATCGATGACATCATCGATGACATCACTGATGACATCATCGATGACATCACTGATGACATCATCGATGACATCATCGATGACATCATCCGATGACATCATCGATGACATCACTGATGACATCATCGATGACATCATGATGACATCACTGATGACATCATTGATGACATCATCGATGACATCACTGATGACATCATCGATGACATCACTGATGACATCATCGATGACATCACTGATGACATCATCGATGACATCACTGATGACATCATCGATGACATCACTGATGACATCAACGATGACATCACTGATGACATCATCGATGACATCACTGATGACATCATCGATGACATCACGATGACATCATCGATGACATCACTGATGACATCATCGATGACATCATGATGACATCATCGATGACATCACTGATGACATCATCGATGACATCACGATGACATCATCGATGACATCACTGATGACATCATCGATGACATCACTGATGACATCATCGATGACATCACTGATGACATCATCGATGACATCATCGATGACATCACGATGACATCATCGATGACATCATCGATGACATCATCGATGACATCACCGATGACATCATCGATGACATCACGATGACATCATGATGACATCATCGATGACATCATTACATCATCGATGACATCACTGATGACATCATCGATGACATCACGATTACATAATCGTTAACCTCACTGATGACATCATCGATGACATCAATTACATCACTGATGACAATCATTGACAACAATAATAACTTTATGGACAATTTCATTGTTGACATCACTGATGATCATCAATGAGTAACTTTGGTACAATCCTTTCAGAGCAACTTTGGTACAGTCCCTTAAGGAGCGACTTAGGTGCCAAAGTTTTAAAGTACCTATATACTGTCCCTTTAAGAGCAGCTTAAGTATTGTCCCTTTAAAAGAGACTTAGGTGCCATCCTTTGAAGACCAGCTTAAGTACTGACCAGTTTAAGTACTGACGGAGTCTGTGCGCAAAGCGGTTCGGGCTGTATTAATCGCATAACAATGGATGGAAGAAGAAGAAGACGGATTACAATATAGTGCTTTTAAAAGCACTATTATGACATCATTAATAGTATATTGGTTGACATCATTTCCGAGATCACTGATAACAATAATTGACAACAATTATAACTTTATCGACAACGTCACCGTTGACATCACTGATGACATCATCGATGACATCACTGATGACATCATCGATGACATCACTGATGACATCATCGATGACGTCATCGATGATGTCATCGATGACATCACGATGACATCACGATGACATCATCGATGACATCATCGATGACATCATCGATGACATCATCGATGACATCACTGATGACATCATCGATGACATCATGATGACATCACTGATGACATCATTGATGACATCATCGATGACATCACTGATGACATCATCGATGACATCACTGATGACATCATCGATGACATCACTGATGACATCATCGATGACATCACTGATGACATCATCGATGACATCATCGATGACATCACGATGACATCACTGATGACATCATCGATGACATCACTGATGACATCATCGATGACATCACTGATGACATCATCGATGACATCACTGATGACATCATCGATGACATCACGATGACATCATCGATGACATCACGATGACATCATCGATGACATCACTGATGACATCATCGATGACATCATCGATGACATCACTGATGACATCATCGATGACATCACCGATGACATCATCGATGACATCACTGATGACATCATCGATGACATCACCGATTACATAATCGTTAACCTCACTGATGACATCATCGATGACATCAATTACATCACTGATGACAATCATTGACAACAATAATAACTTTATGGACAATTTCATTGTTGACATCACTGATGATCATCAATGAGTAACTTTGGTACAATCCCTTTCAGAGCAACTTTGGTACAGTCCCTTAAGGAGCGACTTAGGTGCCAAAGTTTAAAGTACCTATATACTGTCCCTTTAAGAGCAGCTTAAGTATTGTCCCTTTAAAAGAGACTTAGGTGCCATCCTTTGAAGACCAGCTTAAGTACTGACCAGTTTAAGTACTGACGGAGTCTGTGCGCAAAGCGGTTCGGGCTGTATTAATCGCATAACAATGGATGGAAGAAGAAGAAGACGGATTACAATATAGTGCTTTTAAAAGCACTATTATGACATCATTAATAGTATATTGGTTGACATCATTTCCGAGATCACTGATAACAATAATTGACAACAATTATAACTTTATCGACAACGTCACCGTTGACATCACTGATGACATCATCGATGACATCACTGATGACATCACGATGACATCATCGATGACATCATCGATGACATCACGATGACATCACTGATGACATCATCGATGACATCACTGATGACATCATCGATGACATCACGATGACATCATCGATGACATCATCGATGACATCACTGATGACATCATCGATGACATCATTGATGACATCATGATGACATCATGATGACATCATCGATGACATCATGATGACATCATCGATGACATCACTGATGACATCATCGATGACATCATGATGACATCACTGATGACATCATCGATGACATCATCGATGACATCACTGATGACATCATCGATGACATCACTGATGACATCATCGATGACATCACTGATGACATCATCGATGACATCACTGATGACATCATCGATGACATCATGATGACATCATCGATGACATCATCGATGACATCATCGATGACATCACTGATGACATCATCGATGACATCATCGATGACATCATCGATGACATCACTGATGACATCATCGATGACATCACTGATGACATCATCGATGACATCACGATGACATCATCGATGACATCACGATGACATCACGATGACATCATCGATGACATCACCGATGACATCATCGATGACATCCGATGACATCATCGATGACATAACTGATGACATCACTGATGACATCATCGATGACATCATCGATGACATCACTGATGACATCATCGATGACATCACCGATTACATAATCGTTAACCTCACTGATGACATCATCGATGACATCAATTACATCACTGATGACAATCATTGACAACAATAATAACTTTATGGACAATTTCATTGTTGACATCACTGATGATCATCAATGAGTAACTTTGGTACAATCCCTTTCAGAGCAACTTTGGTACAGTCCCTTAAGGAGCGACTTAGGTGCCAAAGTTTTAAAGTACCTATATACTGTCCCTTTAAGAGCAGCTTAAGTATTGTCCCTTTAAAAGAGACTTAGGTGCCATCCTTTGAAGACCAGCTTAAGTACTGACCAGTTTAAGTACTGACGGAGTCTGTGCGCAAAGCGGTTCGGGCTGTATTAATCGCATAACAATGGATGGAAGAAGAAGAAGACGGATTACAATATAGTGCTTTTAAAAGCACTATTATGACATCATTAATAGTATATTGGTTGACATCATTTCCGAGATCACTGATAACAATAATTGACAACAATTATAACTTTATCGACAACGTCACCGTTGACATCACTGATGACATCATCGATGACATCACTGATGACATCATCGATGACATCATGATGACATCATCGATGACATCACGATGACATCATGATGACATCATCGATGACATCACTGATGACATCATCGATGACATCATCGATGACATCATCGATGACATCATCGATGACATCACTGATGACATCATCGATGACATCATCGATGACATCACTGATGACATCATCGATGACATCAACGATGACATCACTGATGATATCATCGATGACATCACTGATGACATCATCGATGACATCACTGATGACATCATCGATGACATCACTGATGACATCATCGATGACATCATCGATGACATCATCGATGACATCACTGATGACATCATCATCGATGACATCATCGATGACATCATCGATGACATCATCGATGACATCACTGATGACATCATCGATGACATCACTGATGACATCATCGATGACATCACGATGACATCATCGATGACATCACGATGACATCATCGATGACATCATGATGACATCATCGATGACATCATCGATGACATCACTGATGACATCATCGATGACATCACCGATGACATCATCGATGACATCACTGATGACATCATCGATGACATCACTGATTACATAATCGTAACCTCACTGATGACATCATCGATGACATCAATTACATCACTGATGACAATCATTGACAACAATAATAACTTTATGGACAATTTCATTGTTGACATCACTGATGATCATCAATGAGTAACTTTGGTACAATCCCTTTCAGAGCAACTTTGGTACAGTCCCTTAAGGAGCGACTTAGGTGCCAAAGTTTTAAAGTACCTATATACTGTCCCTTAAGAGCAGCTTAAGTATTGTCCTTTAAAAGAGACTTAGGTGCCATCCTTTGAAGACCAGCTTAAGTACTGACCAGTTTAAGTACTGACGGAGTCTGTGCGCAAAGCGGTTCGGGCTGTATTAATCGCATAACAATGGATGGAAGAAGAAGAAGACGGATTACAATATAGTGCTTTTAAAAGCACTATTATGACATCATTAATAGTATATTGGTTGACATCATTTCCGAGATCACTGATAACAATAATTGACAACAATTATAACTTTATCGACAACGTCACCGTTGACATCACTGATGACATCATCGATGACATCACTGATGACATCATCGATGACATCATCGATGACATCATCGATGACATCACCGATGACATCACTGATGACATCATCGATGACATCACTGGACATCATCGATGACATCATCGATGACATCATCGATGACATCATCGATGACATCACTGATGACATCACGATGACATCATTGATGACAACTGATGACATCATTGATGACATCATCGATGACATCACTGATGACATCACGATGACATCACTGATGACATCATCGATGACATCACTGATGACATCACTGATGACATCATCGATGACATCACTGATGACATCATGATGACATCATCGATGACATCACTGACATCACGATGACATCACTGATGACATCATCGATGACATCACTGATGACATCATCGATGACATCACTGATGACATCATCGATGACATCATCGATGACATCATCGATGACATCACTGATGACATCATCGATGACATCATCGATGACATCATCGATGACATCACTGATGACATCATCGATGACATCACTGATGACATCATCGATGACATCACGATGACATCACGATGACATCATCGATGACATCACCGATGACATCATCGATGACATCACCGATGACATCATCGATGACATCACCGATGACATCATCGATGACATCACTGATGACATCCTGATGACATCATCGATGACATCATCGATGACATCACTGATGACATCATCGATGACATCACCGATTACATAATCGTTAACCTCACTGATGACATCATCGATGACATCAATTACATCACTGATGACAATCATTGACAACAATAATAACTTTATGGACAATTTCATTGTTGACATCACTGATGATCATCAATGAGTAACTTTGGTACAATCCCTTTCAGAGCAACTTTGGTACAGTCCCTTAAGGAGCGACTTAGGTGCCAAAGTTTTAAAGTACCTATATACTGTCCCTTTAAGAGCAGCTTAAGTATTGTCCCTTTAAAAGAGACTTAGGTGCCATCCTTTGAAGACCAGCTTAAGTACTGACCAGTTTAAGTACTGACGGAGTCTGTGCGCAAAGCGGTTCGGGCTGTATTAATCGCATAACAATGGATGGAAGAAGAAGAAGACGGATTACAATATAGTGCTTTTAAAAGCACTATTATGACATCATTAATAGTATATTGGTTGACATCATTTCCGAGATCACTGATAACAATAATTGACAACAATTATAACTTTATCGACAACGTCACCGTTGACATCACTGATGACATCATCGATGACATCACTGATGACATCATCGATGACATCATCGATGACATCATCGATGACATCACGATGACATCATGATGACATCATCGATGACATCACTGATGACATCATCGATGACATCATCGATGACATCATCGATGACATCATCGATGACATCACTGATGACATCATCGATGACATCATTGATGACATCACTGATGACATCATTGATGACATCAACGATGACATCACTGATGATATCATCGATGACATCACTGATGACATCATCGATGACATCACTGATGACATCATCGATGACATCACTGATGACATCATCGATGACATCATCGATGACATCATCGATGACATCACTGAGACATCACATCATCGATGACATCATCGATGACATCACTGATGACATCATCGATGACATCACTGATGACATCATCGATGACATCACTGATGACATCATCGATGACATCACTGATGACATCATCGATGACATCACTGATGACATCATCGATGACATCACTGATGACATCATCGATGACATCATCGATGACATCACTGATGACATCATCGATGACATCACCGATGACATCATCGATGACATCACTGATGACATCATCGATGACATCACCGATTACATAATCGTTAACCTCACTGATGAAGACATCACGATGACATCAATTACATCACTGATGTCATCATTGACAACAATAATAACTTTATGGACAATTTCATTGTTGACATCACTGATGATCATCAATGAGTAACTTTGGTACAATCCCTTTCAGAGCAACTTTGGTACAGTCCCTTAAGGAGCGACTTAGGTGCCAAAGTTTTAAAGTACCTATATACTGTCCCTTTAAGAGCAGCTTAAGTATTGTCCCTTTAAAAGAGACTTAGGTGCCATCCTTTGAAGACCAGCTTAAGTACTGACCAGTTTAAGTACTGACGGAGTCTGTGCGCAAAGCGGTTCGGGCTGTATTAATCGCATAACAATGGATGGAAGAAGAAGAAGACGGATTACAATATAGTGCTTTTAAAAGCACTATTATGACATCATTAATAGTATATTGGTTGACATCATTTCCGAGATCACTGATAACAATAATTGACAACAATTATAACTTTATCGACAACGTCACCGTTGACATCACTGATGACATCATCGATGACATCACTGATGACATCATCGATGACATCACTGATGACATCATCGATGACATCACTGATGACATCATCAATGACATCATTGATGACATCACTGATGACATCATCGATGACATCATCGATGACATCATCGATGACATCACTGATGACATCATCGATGACATCATTGATGACATCGATGACATCATTGATGACATCATTGATGACATCACTGATGACATCATCGATGACATCACTGATGACATCATCGATGACATCACTGATGACATCATCGATGACATCACTGATGACATCATCGATGACATCATCGATGACATCATCGATGACATCACTGATGACATCATCGATGACATCATCGATGACATCATCGATGACATCACTGATGACATCATCGATGACATCACTGATGACATCATCGATGACATCACTGATGACATCATCGATGACATCACTGATGACATCATCGATGACATCACGATGACATCATCGATGACATCACTGATGACATCATCGATGACATCATCGATGACATCACTGATGACATCATCGATGACATCACCGATGACATCATCGATGACATCACTGATGACATCATCGATGACATCACCGAATACATAATCGTTAACCTCACTGATGACATCATCGATGACATCAATTACATCACTGATGACAATCATTGACAACAATAATAACTTTATGACAATTTCATTGTTGACATCACTGATGATCATCAATGAGTAACTTTGGTACAATCCCTTTCAGAGCAACTTTGGTACAGTCCCTTAAGGAGCGACTTAGGTGCCAAAGTTTTAAAGTACCTATATACTGTCCCTTTAAGAGCAGCTTAAGTATTGTCCCTTTAAAAGAGACTTAGGTGCCATCCTTTGAAGACCAGCTAAGTACTGACCAGTTTAAGTACTGACGGAGTCTGTGCGCAAAGCGGTTCGGGCTGTATTAATCGCATAACAATGGATGGAAGAAGAAGAAGACGGATTACAATATAGTGCTTTTAAAAGCACTATTATGACATCATTAATAGTATATTGGTTGACATCATTTCCGAGATCACTGATAACAATAATTGACAACAATTATAACTTTATCGACAACGTCACCGTTGACATCACTGATGACATCATCGATGACATCACTGATGACATCATCGATGACATCACTGATGACATCATCGATGACATCACTGATGACATCATCGATGACATCACTGATGACATCATCGATGACATCATCGATGACATCATCATGACATCATCGATGACATCATCGATGACATCACTGATGACATCATCGATGACATCACGATGACATCATCGATGACATCACTGATGACATCATCGATGACATCACGATGACATCATCGATGACATCACTGATGACATCATCGATGACATCACTGATGACATCATCGATGACATCACTGATGACATCATCGATGACATCACTGATGACATCATCGATGACATCACTGATGACATCATCGATGACATCACTGATGACATCATCGATGACATCACTGATGACATCATCGATGACATCATCGATGACATCACTGATGACATCATCGATGACATCATCGATGACATCACTGATGACATCATCGATGACATCATCGATGACATCATCGATGACATCATCGATGACATCACGATGACATCACTCGATGACATCATCGATGACATCAACGATGACATCATCGATGACATCATCGATGACATCACTGATGACATCATCGATGACATCACTGATGACATCATCGATGACATCACTGATGACATCATCGATGACATCACTGATGACATCATCGATGACATCACTGATGACATCATCGATGACATCACTGATGACATCATCGATGACCTAACTGATGACATCATCGATGACATCACCGAATACATAATCGTTAACCTCACTGATGACATCATCGATGACATCAATTACATCACTGATGACAATCATTGACAACAATAATAACTTTATGGACAATTTCATTGTTGACATCACTGATGATCATCAATGAGTAACTTTGGTACAATCCCTTTCAGAGCAACTTTGGTACAGTCCCTTAAGGAGCGACTTAGGTGCCAAAGTTTTAAAGTACCTATATACTGTCCCTTTAAGAGCAGCTTAAGTATTGTCCCTTTAAAAGAGACTTAGGTGCCATCCTTTGAAGACCAGCTTAAGTACTGACCAGTTTAAGTACTGACGGAGTCTGTGCGCAAAGCGGTTCGGGCTGTATTAATCGCATAACAATGGATGGAAGAAGAAGAAGACGGATTACAATATAGTGCTTTTAAAAGCACTATTATGACATCATTAATAGTATATTGGTTGACATCATTTCCGAGATCACTGATAACAATAATTGACAACAATTATAACTTTATCGACAACGTCACCGTTGACATCACTGATGACATCATCGATGACATCACTGATGACATCATCGATGACATCACTGATGACATCATCGATGACATCACTGATGACATCATCATGACATCATTGATGACATCACTGATGACATCATCGATGACATCATTGATGACATCATCGATGACATCATCGATGACATCACTGATGACATCATCGATGACATCATCGATGACATCACGGATGACATCATTGATGACATCAACGATGACATCACTGATGACATCATCGATGACATCACTGATGACATCATCGATGACATCACTGATGACATCATCGATGACATCACTGATGACATCATCGATGACATCATCGATGACATCACTGATGACATCACCGATGACATCATCGATGACATCATCGATGACATCACTGATGACATCATCGATGACATCATGATGACATCATCGATGACATCACTGATGACATCATCGATGACATCATCGATGACATCACCGATGACATCATCGATGACATCACCGATGACATCATCGATGACATCACGATGACATCATCGATGACAACTGATGACATCACTGATGACATCATCGATGACATCCCTCGATGACATCACTGATGACATCATCGATGACATCACCGATTACATAATCGTTAACCTCACTGATGACATCATCGATGACATCAATTACATCACTGATGACAATCATTGACAACAATAATAACTTTATGGACAATTTCATTGTTGACATCACTGATGATCATCAATGAGTAACTTTGGTACAATCCCTTTCAGAGCAACTTTGGTACAGTCCCTTAAGGAGCGACTTAGGTGCCAAAGTTTTAAAGTACCTATATACTGTCCCTTTAAGAGCAGCTTAAGTATTGTCCCTTTAAAAGAGACTTAGGTGCCATCCTTTGAAGACCAGCTTAAGTACTGACCAGTTTAAGTACTGACGGAGTCTGTGCGCAAAGCGGTTCGGGCTGTATTAATCGCATAACAATGGATGGAAGAAGAAGAAGACGGATTACAATATAGTGCTTTTAAAAGCACTATTATGACATCATTAATAGTATATTGGTTGACATCATTTCCGAGATCACTGATAACAATAATTGACAACAATTATAACTTTATCGACAACGTCACTGTTGACATCACTGATGACATCATCGATGACATCACTGATGACATCATCGATGACATCATCGATGACATCACCGATGACATCACTGATGACATCATCGATGACATCACTGATGACATCATCGATGACATCATCGATGACATCACTGATGACATCATCGATGACATCATTGATGACATCACTGATGACATCATCGATGACATCATTGATGACATCACTGATGACATCACCGATGACATCATTGATGACATCATCGATGACATCATCGATGACATCACTGATGACATCAGCGATGACATCATCGATGACATCACTGATGACATCATCGATGACATCATGATGACATCACTGATGACATCATCGATGACATCACTGATGACATCATCGATGACATCACTGATGACATCATCGATGACATCACTGATGACATCATCGATGACATCACTGATGACATCATCGATGACATCACTGATGACATCATCGATGACATCACTGATGACATCATCGATGACATCACTGATGACATCATCGATGACATCATCGATGACATCACTGATGACATCATCGATGACATCATCGATGACATCATCGATGACATCATCGATGACATCACCGATGACATCATCGATGACATCACTGATGACATCACTGATGACATCATCGATGACATCATCGATGACATCACTGATGACATCATCGATGACATCACCGATTACATAATCGTTAACCTCACTGATGACATCATCGATGACATCAATTACATCACTGATGACAATCATTGACAACAATAATAACTTTATGGACAATTTCATTGTTGACATCACTGATGATCATCAATGAGTAACTTTGGTACAATCCCTTTCAGAGCAACTTTGGTACAGTCCCTTAAGGAGCGACTTAGGTGCCAAAGTTTTAAAGTACCTATATACTGTCCCTTTAAGAGCAGCTTAAGTATTGTCCCTTTAAAAGAGACTTAGGTGCCATCCTTTGAAGACCAGCTTAAGTACTGACCAGTTTAAGTACTGACGGAGTCTGTGCGCAAAGCGGTTCGGGCTGTATTAATCGCATAACAATGGATGGAAGAAGAAGAAGACGGATTACAATATAGTGCTTTTAAAAGCACTATTATGACATCATTAATAGTATATTGGTTGACATCATTTCCGAGATCACTGATAACAATAATTGACAACAATTATAACTTTATCGACAACGTCACCGTTGACATCACTGATGACATCATCGATGACATCACTGATGACATCATCGATGACATCACTGATGACATCACTGATGACATCATCGATGACATCACTGATGACATCATCGATGACATCACTGATGACATCATCGATGACATCATCGATGACATCACTGATGACATCATCGATGACATCACTGATGACATCATCGATGACATCACTGATGACATCATCGATGACATCACTGATGACATCATCGATGACATCACTGATGACATCATCGATGACATCACTGATGACATCATCGATGACATCATCGATGACATCACAGATGACATCATCGATGACATCACCGATGACATCATCGATGACATCACCGATGACATCATCGATGACATCACCGATGACATCATCGATGACATAACTGATGACATCACTGATGACATCATCGATGACATCATCGATGACATCACTGATGACATCATCGATGACATCACCGATTACATAATCGTTAACCTCACTGATGACATCATCGATGACATCAATTACATCACTGATGACAATCATTGACAACAATAATAACTTTATGGACAATTTCATTGTTGACATCACTGATGATCATCAATGAGTAACTTTGGTACAATCCCTTTCAGAGCAACTTTGGTACAGTCCCTTAAGGAGCGACTTAGGTGCCAAAGTTTTAAAGTACCTATATACTGTCCCTTTAAGAGCAGCTTAAGTATTGTCCCTTTAAAAGAGACTTAGGTGCCATCCTTTGAAGACCAGCTTAAGTACTGACCAGTTTAAGTACTGACGGAGTCTGTGCGCAAAGCGGTTCGGGCTGTATTAATCGCATAACAATGGATGGAAGAAGAAGAAGACGGATTACAATATAGTGCTTTTAAAAGCACTATTATGACATCATTAATAGTATATTGGTTGACATCATTTCCGAGATCACTGATAACAATAATTGACAACAATTATAACTTTATCGACAACGTCACCGTTGACATCACTGATGATATCATCGATGACATCACTGATGACATCATCGATGACATCACTGATGACATCACTGATGACATCATCGATGACATCACTGATGACATCATTGATGACATCAACGATGACATCACTGATGATATCATCGATGACATCACTGATGACATCATCGATGACATCACTGATGACATCATCGATGACATCACTGATGACATCATCGATGACATCATCGATGACATCATCGATGACATCACTGATGACATCATCGATGACATCACTGATGACATCATCGATGACATCATCGATGACATCATCGATGACATCACTGATGACATCATCGATGACATCACTGATGACATCATCGATGACATCACTGATGACATCATCGATGACATCATCGATGACATCACTGATGACATCATCGATGACATCACTGATGACATCATCGATGACATCATCGATGACATCATCGATGACATCACTGATGACATCATCGATGACATCACTGATGACATCACCGATGACATCACTGATGACATCATCGATGACATCACGATGACATCATCGATGACATCATCGATGACATCACTGATGACATCATCGATGACATCACTGATGACATCATCGATGACATCACGATGACATCATGATGACATGACATCACTGATGACATCATCGATGACATCACTGATGACATCATCGATGACATCACAACGATGACATATCATGACATCACTGATGACATCATCGATGACATGACATCACTGATGACATCATCGATGACATCACCGATACATAATCGTTAACCTCACTGATGACATCATCGATGACATCAATTACATCACTGATGACAATCATTGACAACAATAATAACTTTATGGACAATTTCATTGTTGACATCACTGATGATCATCAATGAGTAACTTTGGTACAATCCCTTTCAGAGCAACTTTGGTACAGTCCCTTAAGGAGCGACTTAGGTGCCAAAGTTTTAAAGTACCTATATACTGTCCCTTTAAGAGCAGCTTAAGTATTGTCCCTTTAAAAGAGACTTAGGTGCCATCCTTTGAAGACCAGCTTAAGTACTGACCAGTTTAAGTACTGACGGAGTCTGTGCGCAAAGCGGTTCGGGCTGTATTAATCGCATAACAATGGATGGAAGAAGAAGAAGACGGATTACAATATAGTGCTTTTAAAAGCACTATTATGACATCATTAATAGTATATTGGTTGACATCATTTCCGAGATCACTGATAACAATAATTGACAACAATTATAACTTTATCGACAACGTCACCGTTGACATCACTGATGACATCATCGATGACATCACTGATGACATCATCGATGACATCACTGATGACATCATCGATGACATCACTGATGACATCATCAATGACATCATTGATGACATCACTGATGACATCATCGATGACATCATTGATGACATCATCGATGACATCATCGATGACATCACTGATGACATCATCGATGACATCATTGATGACATCACTGATGACATCATTGATGACATCACGATGACATCACTGATGACATCATCGATGACATCACTGATGACATCATCGATGACATCACTGATGACATCATCGATGACATCACTGATGACATCATCGATGACATCACGATGACATCATCGATGACATCACTGATGACATCATCGATGACATCATCGATGACATCATCGATGACATCACTGATGACATCATCGATGACATCACTGATGACATCATCGATGACATCACTGATGACATCATCGATGACATCATCGATGACATCATCGATGACATCACCGATGACATCATCGATGACATCACGATGACATCATCGATGACATCACCGATGACATCATCGATGACATACTGATGACATCACTGATGACATCATCGATGACATCATCGATGACATCACTGATGACATCATCGATGACATCACCGATTACATAATCGTTAACCTCACTGATGACATCATCGATGACATCAATTACATCACTGATGACAATCATTGACAACAATAATAACTTTATGGACAATTTCATTGTTGACATCACTGATGATCATCAATGAGTAACTTTGGTACAATCCCTTTCAGAGCAACTTTGGTACAGTCCCTTAAGGAGCGACTTAGGTGCCAAAGTTTTAAAGTACCTATATACTGTCCCTTTAAGAGCAGCTTAAGTATTGTCCCTTTAAAAGAGACTTAGGTGCCATCCTTTGAAGACCAGCTTAAGTACTGACCAGTTTAAGTACTGACGGAGTCTGTGCGCAAAGCGGTTCGGGCTGTATTAATCGCATAACAATGGATGGAAGAAGAAGAAGACGGATTACAATATAGTGCTTTTAAAAGCACTATTATGACATCATTAATAGTATATTGGTTGACATCATTTCCGAGATCACTGATAACAATAATTGACAACAATTATAACTTTATCGACAACGTCACCGTTGACATCACTGATGACATCATCGATGACATCACTGATGACATCATCGATGACATCATCGATGACATCATCGATGACATCATCGATGACATCACTGATGACATCATCGATGACATCACTGATGACATCATCGATGACATCATCGATGACATCACTGATGACATCATCGATGACATCACTGATGACATCACTGATGACATCATCAATGACATCATTGATGACATCACTGATGACATCATCGATGACATCATTGATGACATCATCGATGACATCACTGATGACATCATCGATGACATCATCGATGACATCACTGATGACATCATCGATGACATCATGATGACATCACTGATGACATCATCGATGACATCACTGATGACATCATCGATGACATCACTGATGACATCATCGATGACATCACTGATGACATCATCGATGACATCACTGATGACATCATCGATGACATCACTGATGACATCATCGATGACATCACTGATGACATCATCGATGACATCACTGATGACATCATCATCGATGACATCACGATGACATCACCGATGACATCATCGATGACATCATCGATCACATCACACGATGACATCATCGATGACATCACTGATGACATCACTGATGACATCATCGATGACATCATCGATGACATCACTGATGACATCATCGATGACATCACCGATTACATAATCGTTAACCTCACTGATGACATCATCGATGACATCAATTACATCACTGATGACAATCATTGACAACAATAATAACTTTATGGACAATTTCATTGTTGACATCACTGATGATCATCAATGAGTAACTTTGGTACAATCCCTTTCAGAGCAACTTTGGTACAGTCCCTTAAGGAGCGACTTAGGTGCCAAAGTTTTAAAGTACCTATATACTGTCCCTTTAAGAGCAGCTTAAGTATTGTCCCTTTAAAAGAGACTTAGGTGCCATCCTTTGAAGACCAGCTTAAGTACTGACCAGTTTAAGTACTGACGGAGTCTGTGCGCAAAGCGGTTCGGGCTGTATTAATCGCATAACAATGGATGGAAGAAGAAGAAGACGGATTACAATATAGTGCTTTTAAAAGCACTATTATGACATCATTAATAGTATATTGGTTGACATCATTTCCGAGATCACTGATAACAATAATTGACAACAATTATAACTTTATCGACAACGTCACCGTTGACATCACTGATGACATCATCGATGACATCACTGATGACATCATCGATGACATCACTGATGACATCATCGATGACATCACTGATGACATCATCGATGACATCATTGATGACATCACTGATGACATCATCGATGACATCATTGATGACATCATCGATGACATCATCGATGACATCACTGATGACATCATCGATGACATCATTGATGACATCATGATGACATCATTGATGACATCATCGATGACATCACTGATGACATCATCGATGACATCACTGATGACATCATCGATGACATCACTGATGACATCATCGATGACATCACTGATGACATCATCGATGACATCATCGATGACATCATCGATGACATCACTGATGACATCACCGATGACATCATCGATGACATCATCGATGACATCACTGATGACATCATCGATGACATCACTGATGACATCATCGATGACATCACTGATGACATCATCGATGACATCACTGATGACATCATCGATGACATCACTGATGACATCATCGATGACATCACTGATGACATCATCGATGACATCATCGATGACATCACTGATTACATCATCGATGACATCACCGATGACATCATCGATGACATCACTGATGACATCATCGATGACATCACCGATTACATAATCGTTAACCTCACTGATGACATCATCGATGACATCAATTACATCACTGATGACAATCATTGACAACAATAATAACTTTATGGACAATTTCATTGTTGACATCACTGATGATCATCAATGAGTAACTTTGGTACAATCCCTTTCAGAGCAACTTTGGTACAGTCCCTTAAGGAGCGACTTAGGTGCCAAAGTTTTAAAGTACCTATATACTGTCCCTTTAAGAGCAGCTTAAGTATTGTCCTTTAAAAGAGACTTAGGTGCCATCCTTTGAAGACCAGCTTAAGTACTGACCAGTTTAAGTACTGACGGAGTCTGTGCGCAAAGCGGTTCGGGCTGTATTAATCGCATAACAATGGATGGAAGAAGAAGAAGACGGATTACAATATAGTGCTTTTAAAAGCACTATTATGACATCATTAATAGTATATTGGTTGACATCATTTCCGAGATCACTGATAACAATAATTGACAACAATTATAACTTTATCGACAACGTCACCGTTGACATCACTGATGACATCATCGATGACATCACTGATGACATCATCGATGACATCATCGATGACATCATCGATGACATCACCGATGACATCATCTGACATCATGACATCACATCGATGACATCATCGATGACATCACTGATGACATCATCGATGACATCACCGATGACATAATCGATGACATCACTGATGATCATCATCGATGACATCACGAATACATAATCGATAACATCACTGATGACATCATCGATGACATCAATTACATCACTGATGACAATCATTGACAACAATAATACCTTATGGACAATTTCATTGTTGACATCACTATGATCATCAATGAGTAACTTTGGTATCAATCCCTTTCAGAGCAACTTTGGTACAGTCCCTTAAGGAGCGACTTAGGTGCCAAAGTTTTAAAGTACCTATATACTGTCCCTTTAAGAGCAGCTTAAGTATTGTCCCTTTAAAAGAGACTTAGGTGCCATCCTTTGAAGACCAGCTTAAGTACTGACCAGTTTAAGTACTGACGGAGTCTGTGCGCAAAGCGGTTCGGCTGTATTAATCGCATAACAATGGATGGAAGAAGAAGACGGATTACAATATAGTGCTTTTAAAAGCACTATTATGACATCATTAATAGTATATTGGTTGACATCATTTCCGAGATCACTGATAACAATAATTGACAACAATTATAACTTTATCGACAACGTCACCGTTGACATCACTGATGACATCATCGATGACATCACTGATGACATCATCGATGACATCACTGATGACATCATCGATGACATCACTGATGACATCATCGATGACATCACTGATGACATCATCGATGACATCATCAATGACATCATCGATGACATCATCGATGACATCACTGATGACATCATCGATGACATCATCGATGACATCATCGATGACATCATCGATGACATCACTGATGACATCATCGATGACATCACTGATGACATCATCGATGACATCACTGATGACATCATCGATGACATCACTGATGACATCATCGATGACATCACTGATGACATCATCGATGACATCACTGATGACATCATCGATGACATCACTGATGACATCATCGATGACATCACTGATGACATCATCGATGACATCACTGATGACATCATCGATGACATCACTGATGACATCATCGATGACATCATCGATGACATCACTGATGACATCATCGATGACATCATCGATGACATCATCGATGACATCATCGATGACATCACTGATGACATCATCGATGACATCATCGATGACATCATCGATGACATCACGATGACATCACTGATGACATCATCGATGACATCATCGATGACATCATCGATGACATCATCGATGACATCACTGATGACATCATCGATGACATCACTGATGACATCATCGATGACATCACTGATGACATCATCGATGACATCACTGATGACATCATCGATGACATCACTGATGACATCATCGATGACATCACTGATGACATCATCGATGACATCACGATGACATAATCGATGACATCACTGATGACATCATCGATGACATCACCGATACATAATCGTTAACCTCACTGATGACATCATCGATGACATCAATTACATCACTGATGACAATCATTGACAACAATAATAACTTTATGGACAATTTCATTGTTGACATCACTGATGATCATCAATGAGTAACTTTGGTACAATCCCTTTCAGAGCAACTTTGGTACAGTCCCTTAAGGAGCGACTTAGGTGCCAAAGTTTTAAAGTACCTATATACTGTCCCTTTAAGAGCAGCTTAAGTATTGTCCCTTTAAAAGAGACTTAGGTGCCATCCTTTGAAGACCAGCTTAAGTACTGACCAGTTTAAGTACTGACGGAGTCTGTGCGCAAAGCGGTTCGGGCTGTATTAATCGCATAACAATGGATGGAAGAAGAAGAAGACGGATTACAATATAGTGCTTTTAAAAGCACTATTATGACATCATTAATAGTATATTGGTTGACATCATTTCCGAGATCACTGATAACAATAATTGACAACAATTATAACTTTATCGACAACGTCACCGTTGACATCACTGATGACATCATCGATGACATCACTGATGACATCATCGATGACATCACGATGACATCACTGATGACATCATCGATGACATCACTGATGACATCATCGATGACATCATCGATGACATCACTGATGACATCATCGATGACATCACTGATGACATCATCGATGACATCACTGATGACATCATCGATGACATCACTGATGACATCATCGATGACATCATCTGATGACATCATCGATGACATCACTGATGACATCATCGATGACATCACTGATGACATCATCGATGACATCATCGATGACATCATCGATGACATCACTGATGACATCATCGATGACATCACTGATGACATCATCGATGACATCACTGATGACATCATCGATGACATCATCGATGACATCACTGATGACATCATCGATGACATCACTGATGACATCATCGATGACATCATCGATGACATCATCGATGACATCACTGATGACATCATCGATGACATCATCGATGACATCACCGATGACATCACCGATGACATCATCGATGACATCAACGATGACATCATCGATGACATCATCGATGACATCACTGATGACATCATCGATGACATCACTGATGACATCATCGATGACATCACTGATGACATCATCGATGACATCATCGATGACATCACTGATGACATCATCGATGACATCACCGATGACATCATCGATGACTCACTGATGACATCATCGATGACATCACCGAATACATAATCGTTAACCTCACTGATGACATCATCGATGACATCAATTACATCACTGATGACAATCATTGACAACAATAATAACTTTATGGACAATTTCATTGTTGACATCACTGATGATCATCAATGAGTAACTTTGGTACAATCCCTTTCAGAGCAACTTTGGTACAGTCCCTTAAGGAGCGACTTAGGTGCCAAAGTTTTAAAGTACCTATATACTGTCCCTTTAAGAGCAGCTTAAGTATTGTCCCTTTAAAAGAGACTTAGGTGCCATCCTTTGAAGACCAGCTTAAGTACTGACCAGTTTAAGTACTGACGGAGTCTGTGCGCAAAGCGGTTCGGGCTGTATTAATCGCATAACAATGGATGGAAGAAGAAGAAGACGGATTACAATATAGTGCTTTTAAAAGCACTATTATGACATCATTAATAGTATATTGGTTGACATCATTTCCGAGATCACTGATAACAATAATTGACAACAATTATAACTTTATCGACAACGTCACCGTTGACATCACTGATGACATCATCGATGACATCACTGATGACATCATCGATGACATCACTGATGACATCATCGATGACATCACTGATGACATCATCGATGACATCATTGATGACATCACTGATGACATCATCGATGACATCATTGATGACATCATCGATGACATCATCGATGACATCACTGATGACATCATCGATGACATCATTGATGACATCACCGATGACATCATTGATGACATCATCGATGACATCACTGATGACATCATCGATGACATCACTGATGACATCATCGATGACATCACTGATGACATCATCGATGACATCACTGATGACATCATCGATGACATCATCGATGACATCATCGATGACATCACTGATGACATCATCGATGACATCATCGATGACATCATCGATGACATCACTGATGACATCATCGATGACATCACTGATGACATCATCGATGACATCACTGATGACATCATCGATGACATCATCGATGACATCATCGATGACATCACGATGACATCATCGATGACATCACCGATGACATCATCGATGACATCACCGATGACATCATCGATGACATAACTGATGACATCACTGATGACATCATCGATGACATCATCGATGACATCACTGATGACATCATCGATGACATCACCGATTACATAATCGTTAACCTCACTGATGACATCATCGATGACATCAATTACATCACTGATGACAATCATTGACAACAATAATAACTTTATGGACAATTTCATTGTTGACATCACTGATGATCATCAATGAGTAACTTTGGTACAATCCCTTTCAGAGCAACTTTGGTACAGTCCCTTAAGGAGCGACTTAGGTGCCAAAGTTTTAAAGTACCTATATACTGTCCCTTTAAGAGCAGCTTAAGTATTGTCCCTTTAAAAGAGACTTAGGTGCCATCCTTTGAAGACCAGCTTAAGTACTGACCAGTTTAAGTACTGACGGAGTCTGTGCGCAAAGCGGTTCGGGCTGTATTAATCGCATAACAATGGATGGAAGAAGAAGAAGACGGATTACAATATAGTGCTTTTAAAAGCACTATTATGACATCATTAATAGTATATTGGTTGACATCATTTCCGAGATCACTGATAACAATAATTGACAACAATTATAACTTTATCGACAACGTCACCGTTGACATCACTGATGACATCATCGATGACATCACTGATGACATCATCGATGACATCATCGATGACATCATCGATGACATCACCGATGACATCACTGATGACATCATCGATGACATCACTGATGACATCATCGATGACATCATCGATGACATCACTGATGACATCATCGATGACATCATTGATGACATCACTGATGACATCATCGATGACATCATTGATGACATCACTGATGACATCACCGATGACATCATTGATGACATCATCGATGACATCACTGATGACATCATCGATGACATCATCGATGACATCACTGATGACATCATCGATGACATCATGATGACATCACTGATGACATCATCGATGACATCACTGATGACATCATCGATGACATCACTGATGACATCATCGATGACATCACTGATGACATCATCGATGACATCACTGATGACATCATCGATGACATCACTGATGACATCATCGATGACATCACTGATGACATCATCGATGACATCACTGATGACATCATCGATGACATCACGATGACATCACCGATGACATCATCGATGACATCACCGATGACATCATCGATGACATCACCGATGACATCATCGATGACATAACTGATGACATCACTGATGACATCATCGATGACATCATCGATGACATCACTGATGACATCATCGATGACATCACCGATTACATAATCGTTAACCTCACTGATGACATCATCGATGACATCAATTACATCACTGATGACAATCATTGACAACAATAATAACTTTATGGACAATTTCATTGTTGACATCACTGATGATCATCAATGAGTAACTTTGGTACAATCCCTTTCAGAGCAACTTTGGTACAGTCCCTTAAGGAGCGACTTAGGTGCCAAAGTTTTAAAGTACCTATATACTGTCCCTTTAAGAGCAGCTTAAGTATTGTCCCTTTAAAAGAGACTTAGGTGCCATCCTTTGAAGACCAGCTTAAGTACTGACCAGTTTAAGTACTGACGGAGTCTGTGCGCAAAGCGGTTCGGGCTGTATTAATCGCATAACAATGGATGGAAGAAGAAGAAGACGGATTACAATATAGTGCTTTTAAAAGCACTATTATGACATCATTAATAGTATATTGGTTGACATCATTTCCGAGATCACTGATAACAATAATTGACAACAATTATAACTTTATCGACAACGTCACCGTTGACATCACTGATGACATCATCGATGACATCACTGATGACATCATCGATGACATCACTGATGACATCATCGATGACATCACTGATGACATCATCATGACATCAGTGATGACATCACTGATGACATCATCGATGACATCATTGATGACATCATCGATGACATCATCGATGACATCACTGATGACATCATCGATGACATCATTGATGACATCACTGATGACATCATTGACGATGACATCACTGATGACATCATCGATGACATCACTGATGACATCATCGATGACATCACTGATGACATCATCGATGACATCACTGATGACATCATCGATGACATCACTGATGACATCATCGATGACATCATCGATGACATCATCGATGACATCACTGATGACATCACCCCTGACATCATCGATGACATCATCGATGACATCACTGATGACATCATCGATGACATCACTGATGACATCATCGATGACATCACTGATGACATCATCGATGACATCACTGATGACATCATCGATGACATCACTGATGACATCACCGATGACATCACTGATGACATCATCGATGACATCATCGATGACATCACTGATTACATCATCGATGACATCATCGATGACGTCATCGATGACATCACTGATGACATCATCGATGACATCACCGATTACATAATCGTTAACCTCACTGATGACATCATCGATGACATCAATTACATCACTGATGACAATCATTGACAACAATAATAACTTATGGACAATTTCATTGTTGACATCACTGATGATCATCAATGAGTAACTTTGGTACAATCCCTTTCAGAGCAACTTTGGTACAGTCCCTTAAGGAGCGACTTAGGTGCCAAAGTTTTAAAGTACCTATATACTGTCCCTTTAAGAGCAGCTTAAGTATTGTACCTTTAAAAGAGACTTAGGTGCCATCCTTTGAAGACCAGCTTAAGTACTGACCAGTTTAAGTACTGACGGAGTCTGTGCGCAAAGCGGTTCGGGCTGTATTAATCGCATAACAATGGATGGAAGAAGAAGAAGACGGATTACAATATAGTGCTTTTAAAAGCACTATTATGACATCATTAATAGTATATTGGTTGACATCATTTCCGAGATCACTGATAACAATAATTGACAACAATTATAACTTTATCGACAACGTCACCGTTGACATCACTGATGACATCATCGATGACATCACTGATGACATCATCGATGACATCATCGATGACATCATCGATGACATCACCGATGACATCACTGATGACATCATCGATGACATCATCGATGACATCACTGATTACATCATCGATGACATCACGATGACATATCGATGACATCACTGATGACATCATCGATGACATCACGAAATACATAATCGTTAACCTCACTGATGACATCATCGATGACATCAATTACATCACTGATGACAATCATTGACAACAATAATAACTTTATGGACAATTTCATTGTTGACATCACTGATGATCATCAATGAGTAACTTTGTACAATCCCTTTCAGAGCAACTTTGGTACAGTCCCTTAAGGAGCGACTTAGGTGCCAAAGTTTTAAAGTACCTATATACTGTCCCTTTAAGAGCAGCTTAAGTATTGTCCCTTTAAAAGAGACTTAGGTGCCATCCTTTGAAGACCAGCTTAAGTACTGACCAGTTTAAGTACTGACGGAGTCTGTGCGCAAAGCGGTTCGGGCTGTATTAATCGCATAACAATGGATGGAAGAAGAAGAAGACGGATTACAATATAGTGCTTTTAAAAGCACTATTATGACATCATTAATAGTATATTGGTTGACATCATTTCCGAGATCACTGATAACAATAATTGACAACAATTATAACTTTATCGACAACGTCACCGTTGACATAACTGATGACATCATCGATGACATCACTGATGACATCATCGATGACATCACTGATGACATCATCGATGACATCACTGATGACATCATCGATGACATCACTGATGACATCATCGATGACATCATCAATGACATCATCGATGACATCATCGATGACATCACTGATGACATCATCGATGACATCATCGATGACATCATCGATGACATCACCGATGACATCACTGATGACATCATCGATGACATCACTGATGACATCATCGATGACATCACTGATGACATCATCGATGACATCACTGATGACATCATCGATGACATCACTGATGACATCATCGATGACATCACTGATGACATCATCGATGACATCACTGATGACATCATCGATGACATCACTGATGACATCATCGATGACATCACTGATGACATCATCGATGACATCACTGATGACATCATCGATGACATCATCGATGACATCACACTGATGACATCATCGATGACATCATCGATGACATCACTGATGACATCATCGATGACATCACTGATGACATCATCGATGACATCATCGATGACATCATCGATGACATCACCGATGACATCACTGATGACATCATCGATGACATCAACGATGACATCATCGATGACATCATCGATGACATCACTGATGACATCATCGATGACATCACTGATGACATCATCGATGACATCACTGATGACATCATCGATGACATCACTGATGACATCATCGATGACATCACTGATGACATCATCGATGACATCACTGATTACATCATCGATGACATCACCGATTACATAATCGTTGACCTCACTGATGACATCATCGATGACATCACCGAATACATAATCGTTAACCTCACTGATGACATCATCGATGACATCAATTACATCACTGATGACAATCATTGACAACAATAATAACTTTATGGACAATTTCATTGTTGACATCACTGATGATCATCAATGAGTAACTTTGGTACAATCCCTTTCAGAGCAACTTTGGTACAGTCCCTTAAGGAGCGACTTAGGTGCCAAAGTTTTAAAGTACCTATATACTGTCCCTTTAAGAGCAGCTTAAGTATTGTCCCTTTAAAAGAGACTTAGGTGCCATCCTTTGAAGACCAGCTTAAGTACTGACCAGTTTAAGTACTGACGGAGTCTGTGCGCAAAGCGGTTCGGGCTGTATTAATCGCATAACAATGGATGGAAGAAGAAGAAGACGGATTACAATATAGTGCTTTTAAAAGCACTATTATGACATCATTAATAGTATATTGGTTGACATCATTTCCGAGATCACTGATAACAATAATTGACAACAATTATAACTTTATCGACAACGTCACCGTTGACATCACTGATGACATCATCGATGACATCACTGATGACATCATCGATGACATCACTGATGACATCATCGATGACATCACTGATGACATCATCGATGATGTCATCAGTGATGTCATCAATGATGACATCATCGATGACATCATCGATGACATCATCGATGACATCACTGATGACATCATCGATGACATCATTGATGACATCACTGATGACATCATTGATGACATCACGATGACATCACTGATGACATCATCGATGACATCACTGATGACATCATCGATGACATCACTGATGACATCATCGATGACATCACTGATGACATCATCGATGACATCATCGATGACATCATCGATGACATCATCGATGACATCACTGATGACATCACCGATGACATCATCGATGACATCATCGATGACATCACTGATGACATCATCGATGACATCACTGATGACATCATCGATGACATCACTGATGACATCATCGATGACATCACTGATGACATCATCGATGACATCACTGATGACATCATCGATGACATCACTGATGACATCATCGATGACATCATCGATGACATCACTGATTACATCATCGATGACATCACCGATTACATAATCGTTGACATCACTGATGACATCATCGATGACATCACCGAATACATAATCGTTAACCTCACTGATGACATCATCGATGACATCAATTACATCACTGATGACAATCATTGACAACAATAATAACTTTATGGACAATTTCATTGTTGACATCACTGATGATCATCAATGAGTAACTTTGGTACAATCCCTTTCAGAGCAACTTTGGTACAGTCCCTTAAGGAGCGACTTAGGTGCCAAAGTTTTAAAGTACCTATATACTGTCCCTTTAAGAGCAGCTTAAGTATTGTCCCTTTAAAAGAGACTTAGGTGCCATCCTTTGAAGACCAGCTTAAGTACTGACCAGTTTAAGTACTGACGGAGTCTGTGCGCAAAGCGGTTCGGGCTGTATTAATCGCATAACAATGGATGGAAGAAGAAGAAGACGGATTACAATATAGTGCTTTTAAAAGCACTATTATGACATCATTAATAGTATATTGGTTGACATCATTTCCGAGATCACTGATAACAATAATTGACAACAATTATAACTTTATCGACAACGTCACCGTTGACATCACTGATGACATCATCGATGACATCACTGATGACATCATCGATGACATCACTGATGACATCATCGATGACATCACTGATGACATCATCGATGACATCATCGATGACATCACTGATGACATCATCGATGACATCATTGATGACATCATCGATGACATCATCGATGACATCACTGATGACATCATCGATGACATCATTGATGACATCACTGATGACATCATTGATGACATCAACGATGACATCACTGATGATATCATCGATGACATCACTGATGACATCATCGATGACATCACTGATGACATCATCGATGACATCACTGATGACATCATCGATGACATCATCGATGACATCATCGATGACATCACTGATGACATCACCCATGACATCATCGATGACATCATCGATGACATCACTGATGACATCATCGATGACATCACTGATGACATCATCGATGACATCACTGATGACATCATCGATGACATCATCGATGACATCATCGATGACATCACCGATGACATCATCGATGACATCATCGATGACATCACCGATGACATCACCGATGACATAACTGATGACATCACTGATGACATCATCGATGACATCATCGATGACATCACTGATGACATCATCGATGACATCACCGATTACATAATCGTTAACCTCACTGATGACATCATCGATGACATCAATTACATCACTGATGACAATCATTGACAACAATAATAACTTTATGGACAATTTCATTGTTGACATCACTGATGATCATCAATGAGTAACTTTGGTACAATCCCTTTCAGAGCAACTTTGGTACAGTCCCTTAAGGAGCGACTTAGGTGCCAAAGTTTTAAAGTACCTATATACTGTCCCTTTAAGAGCAGCTTAAGTATTGTCCCTTTAAAAGAGACTTAGGTGCCATCCTTTGAAGACCAGCTTAAGTACTGACCAGTTTAAGTACTGACGGAGTCTGTGCGCAAAGCGGTTCGGGCTGTATTAATCGCATAACAATGGATGGAAGAAGAAGAAGACGGATTACAATATAGTGCTTTTAAAAGCACTATTATGACATCATTAATAGTATATTGGTTGACATCATTTCCGAGATCACTGATAACAATAATTGACAACAATTATAACTTTATCGACAACGTCACCGTTGACATCACTGATGACATCATCGATGACATCACTGATGACATCATCGATGACATCATCGATGACATCATCGATGACATCACCGATGACATCACTGATGACATCATCGATGACATCACTGATGACATCATCGATGACATCATCGATGACATCACTGATGACATCATCGATGACATCATTGATGACATCACTGATGACATCATCGATGACATCATTGATGACATCACTGATGACATCATCGATGACATCATTGATGACATCATCGATGACATCATCGATGACATCACTGATGACATCATCGATGACATCATCGATGACATCACTGATGACATCATCGATGACATCATTGATGACATCACTGATGACATCATCGATGACATCACTGATGACATCATCGATGACATCACTGATGACATCATCGATGACATCACTGATGACATCATCGATGACATCACTGATGACATCATCGATGACATCACTGATGACATCATCGATGACATCACTGATGACATCATCGATGACATCACTGATGACATCATCGATGATCGATGACATCACCGATGACATCATCGATGACATCACCGATGACATCATCGATGACATCACCGATGACATCATCGATGACATCACCGATGACATCATCGATGACATAACTGATGACATCACTGATGACATCATCGATGACATCATCGATGACATCACTGATGACATCATCGATGACATCACCGATTACATAATCGTTAACCTCACTGATGACATCATCGATGACATCAATTACATCACTGATGACAATCATTGACAACAATAATAACTTTATGGACAATTTCATTGTTGACATCACTGATGATCATCAATGAGTAACTTTGGTACAATCCCTTTCAGAGCAACTTTGGTACAGTCCCTTAAGGAGCGACTTAGGTGCCAAAGTTTTAAAGTACCTATATACTGTCCCTTTAAGAGCAGCTTAAGTATTGTCCCTTTAAAAGAGACTTAGGTGCCATCCTTTGAAGACCAGCTTAAGTACTGACCAGTTTAAGTACTGACGGAGTCTGTGCGCAAAGCGGTTCGGGCTGTATTAATCGCATAACAATGGATGGAAGAAGAAGAAGACGGATTACAATATAGTGCTTTTAAAAGCACTATTATGACATCATTAATAGTATATTGGTTGACATCATTTCCGAGATCACTGATAACAATAATTGACAACAATTATAACTTTATCGACAACGTCACCGTTGACATCACTGATGACATCATCGATGACATCACTGATGACATCATCGATGACATCACTGATGACATCATCGATGACATCACTGATGACATCATCAATGACATCATTGATGACATCACTGATGACATCATCGATGACATCATTGATGACATCATCGATGACATCATCGATGACATCACTGATGACATCATCGATGACATCATTGATGACATCACTGATGACATCATTGATGACATCATCGATGACATCACTGATGACATCATCGATGACATCACTGATGACATCATCGATGACATCACTGATGACATCATCGATGACATCACTGATGACATCATCGATGACATCATCGATGACATCATCGATGACATCACTGATGACATCATCGATGACATCACCGATGACATCATCGATGACATCACTGATGACATCATCGAGGACATCACTGATGACATCATCGATGACATCACTGATGACATCATCGATGACATCATCGATGACATCATCGATGACATCACCGATGACATCATCGATGATGTCATCGGTGATGTCATCGATGATGTCATCGATGACATAACTGATGACATCACTGATGACATCATCGATGACATCATCGATGACATCACTGATGACATCATCGATGACATCACCGATTACATAATCGTTAACCTCACTGATGACATCATCGATGACATCAATTACATCACTGATGACAATCATTGACAACAATAATAACTTTATGGACAATTTCATTGTTGACATCACTGATGATCATCAATGAGTAACTTTGGTACAATCCCTTTCAGAGCAACTTTGGTACAGTCCCTTAAGGAGCGACTTAGGTGCCAAAGTTTAAAGTACCTATATACTGTCCCTTTAAGAGCAGCTTAAGTATTGTCCCTTTAAAAGAGACTTAGGTGCCATCCTTTGAAGACCAGCTTAAGTACTGACCAGTTTAAGTACTGACGGAGTCTGTGCGCAAAGCGGTTCGGGCTGTATTAATCGCATAACAATGGATGGAAGAAGAAGAAGACGGATTACAATATAGTGCTTTTAAAAGCACTATTATGACATCATTAATAGTATATTGGTTGACATCATTTCCGAGATCACTGATAACAATAATTGACAACAATTATAACTTTATCGACAACGTCACCGTTGACATCACTGATGACATCATCGATGACATCACTGATGACATCATCGATGACATCATCGATGACATCATCAATGACATCACCGATGACATCACTGATGACATCATCGATGACATCACTGATGACATCATCGATGACATCATCGATGACATCACTGATGACATCATCGATGACATCATTGATGACATCACTGATGACATCATCGATGACATCATTGATGACATCACTGATGACATCACCGATGACATCATTGATGACATCATCGATGACATCATCGATGACATCACTGATGACATCACGATGACATCATCGATGACATCACTGATGACATCATCGATGACATCATTGATGACATCACTGATGACATCATCGATGACATCACTGATGACATCATCGATGACATCACTGATGACATCATCGATGACATCACTGATGACATCATCGATGACATCACTGATGACATCATCGATGACATCACTGATGACATCATCGATGACATCACTGATGACATCATCGATGACATCACTGATGACATCATCGATGACATCATCGATGACATCACGATGACATCATCGATGACATCACCGATGACATCATCGATGACATCACCGATGACATCATCGATGACATCACGATGACATCATCGATGACATAACTGATGACATCACTGATGACATCATCGATGACATCACTGATGACATCATCGATGACATCACCGATTACATAATCGTTAACCTCACTGATGACATCATCGATGACATCAATTACATCACTGATGACAATCATTGACAACAATAATAACTTTATGGACAATTTCATTGTTGACATCACTGATGATCATCAATGAGTAACTTTGGTACAATCCCTTTCAGAGCAACTTTGGTACAGTCCCTTAAGGAGCGACTTAGGTGCCAAAGTTTTAAAGTACCTATATACTGTCCCTTTAAGAGCAGCTTAAGTATTGTCCCTTTAAAAGAGACTTAGGTGCCATCCTTTGAAGACCAGCTTAAGTACTGACCAGTTTAAGTACTGACGGAGTCTGTGCGCAAAGCGGTTCGGGCTGTATTAATCGCATAACAATGGATGGAAGAAGAAGAAGACGGATTACAATATAGTGCTTTTAAAAGCACTATTATGACATCATTAATAGTATATGGTTGACATCATTTCCGAGATCACTGATAACAATAATTGACAACAATTATAACTTTATCGACAACGTCACCGTTGACATCACTGATGACATCATCGATGACATCACTGATGACATCATCGATGACATCACTGATGACATCATCGATGACATCACTGATGACATCATCGATGACATCACTGATGACATCATCGATGACATCATCGATGACATCATCGATGACATCACTGATGACATCATCCGATGACATCATCGATGACATCATCGATGACATCACTGATGACATCATCGATGACATCACTGATGACATCATCGATGACATCACTGATGACATCATCGATGACATCACTGATGACATCATCGATGACATCACTGATGACATCATCGATGACATCACTGATGACATCATCGATGACATCATCGATGACATCACCGATGACATCATCGATGACATCACCGATGACATCATCGATGACATCACCGATGACATCATCGATGACATCACTGATGACATCACTGATGACATCATCGATGACATCATCGATGACATCACTGATGACATCATCGATGACATCACCGATTACATAATCGTTAACCTCACTGATGACATCATCGATGACATCAATTACATCACTGATGACAATCATTGACAACAATAATAACTTTATGGACAATTTCATTGTTGACATCACTGATGATCATCAATGAGTAACTTTGGTACAATCCCTTTCAGAGCAACTTTGGTACAGTCCCTTAAGGAGCGACTTAGGTGCCAAAGTTTTAAAGTACCTATATACTGTCCCTTTAAGAGCAGCTTAAGTATTGTCCCTTTAAAAGAGACTTAGGTGCCATCCTTTGAAGACCAGCTTAAGTACTGACCAGTTTAAGTACTGACGGAGTCTGTGCGCAAAGCGGTTCGGGCTGTATTAATCGCATAACAATGGATGGAAGAAGAAGAAGACGGATTACAATATAGTGCTTTTAAAAGCACTATTATGACATCATTAATAGTATATTGGTTGACATCATTTCCGAGATCACTGATAACAATAATTGACAACAATTATAACTTTATCGACAACGTCACCGTTGACATCACTGATGACATCATCGATGACATCACTGATGACATCATCGATGACATCACTGATGACATCATCGATGACATCACTGATGACATCATCGATGACATCATTGATGACATCACTGATGACATCATCGATGACATCATTGATGACATCATCGATGACATCATCGATGACATCACTGATGACATCATCGATGACATCATTGATGACATCACTGATGACATCATGATGACATCAACGATGACATCACTGATGACATCATCGATGACATCACTGATGACATCATCGATGACATCACTGATGACATCATCGATGACATCACTGATGACATCATCGATGACATCATCGATGACATCATCGATGACATCACTGATGACATCATCGATGACATCATCGTTGACATCATCGATGACATCACTGATGACATCATCGATGACATCACTGATGACATCATCGATGACATCACTGATGACATCATCGATGACATCACTGATGACATCATCGATGACATCACTGATGACATCATCGATGACATCACTGATGACATCATCGATGACATCATCGATGACATCACTGATGACATCATCGATGACATCACGATGACATAATCGATGACATCACTGATGACATCATCGATGACATCACCGATTACATAATCGTTAACCTCACTGATGACATCATCGATGACATCAATTACATCACTGATGACAATCATTGACAACAATAATAACTTTATGGACAATTTCATTGTTGACATCACTGATGATCATCAATGAGTAACTTTGGTACAATCCCTTTCAGAGCAACTTTGGTACAGTCCCTTAAGGAGCGACTTAGGTGCCAAAGTTTTAAAGTACCTATATACTGTCCCTTTAAGAGCAGCTTAAGTATTGTCCCTTTAAAAGAGACTTAGGTGCCATCCTTTGAAGACCAGCTTAAGTACTGACCAGTTTAAGTACTGACGGAGTCTGTGCGCAAAGCGGTTCGGGCTGTATTAATCGCATAACAATGGATGGAAGAAGAAGAAGACGGATTACAATATAGTGCTTTTAAAAGCACTATTATGACATCATTAATAGTATATTGGTTGACATCATTTCCGAGATCACTGATAACAATAATTGACAACAATTATAACTTTATCGACAACGTCACCGTTGACATCACTGATGACATCATCGATGACATCACTGATGACATCATCGATGACATCATCGATGACATCATCGATGACATCATCGATGACATCACTGATGACATCATCGATGACATCATCGATGACATCACTGATGACATCATCGATGACATCACCGATGACATCATCGATGACATCACTGATGACATCATCGATGACATCACGAAATACATAATCGTTACCTCACTGATGACATCATCGATGACATCAATTACATCACTGATGACAATCATTGACAACAATAATAACTTTATGGACAATTTCATTGTTGACATCACTGATGATCATCAATGAGTAACTTTGGTACAATCCCTTTCAGAGCAACTTTGGTACAGTCCCTTAAGGAGCGACTTAGGTGCCAAAGTTTTAAAGTACCTATATACTGTCCCTTTAAGAGCAGCTTAAGTATTGTCCCTTTAAAAGAGACTTAGGTGCCATCCTTTGAAGACCAGCTTAAGTACTGACCAGTTTAAGTACTGACGGAGTCTGTGCGCAAAGCGGTTCGGGCTGTATTAATCGCATAACAATGGATGGAAGAAGAAGAAGACGGATTACAATATAGTGCTTTTAAAAGCACTATTATGACATCATTAATAGTATATTGGTTGACATCATTTCCGAGATCACTGATAACAATAATTGACAACAATTATAACTTTATCGACAACGTCACCGTTGACATCACTGATGACATCATCGATGACATCACTGATGACATCATCGATGACATCACTGATGACATCATCGATGACATCACTGATGACATCATCGATGACATCACTGATGACATCATCGATGACATCATCGATGACATCATCGATGACATCATCGATGACATCACTGATGACATCATCGATGACATCATCGATGACATCATCGATGACATCATCGATGACATCACTGATGACATCATCGATGACATCACTGATGACATCATCGATGACATCACTGATGACATCATCGATGACATCACTGATGACATCATCGATGACATCACTGATGACATCATCGATGACATCACTGATGACATCATCGATGACATCACTGATGACATCATCGATGACATCACTGATGACATCATCGATGACATCATCGATGACATCACTGATGACATCATCGATGACATCATCGATGACATCATCGATGACATCATCGATGACATCACTGATGACATCATCGATGACATCATCGATGACATCATCGATGACATCACCGATGACATCACTGATGACATCATCGATGACATCAACGATGACATCATCGATGACATCATCGATGACATCACTGATGACATCATCGATGACATCACTGATGACATCATCGATGACATCACTGATGACATCATCGATGACATCACTGATGACATCATCGATGACATCACTGATGACATCATCGATGACATCACTGATGACATCATCGATGACATCACGATGACATAATCGATGACATCACTGATGACATCATCGATGACATCACCGAATACATAATCGTTAACCTCACTGATGACATCATCGATGACATCAATTACATCACTGATGACAATCATTGACAACAATAATAACTTTATGGACAATTTCATTGTTGACATCACTGATGATCATCAATGAGTAACTTTGGTACAATCCCTTTCAGAGCAACTTTGGTACAGTCCCTTAAGGAGCGACTTAGGTGCCAAAGTTTTAAAGTACCTATATACTGTCCCTTTAAGAGCAGCTTAAGTATTGTCCCTTTAAAAGAGACTTAGGTGCCATCCTTTGAAGACCAGCTTAAGTACTGACCAGTTTAAGTACTGACGGAGTCTGTGCGCAAAGCGGTTCGGGCTGTATTAATCGCATAACAATGGATGGAAGAAGAAGAAGACGGATTACAATATAGTGCTTTTAAAAGCACTATTATGACATCATTAATAGTATATTGGTTGACATCATTTCCGAGATCACTGATAACAATAATTGACAACAATTATAACTTTATCGACAACGTCACCGTTGACATCACTGATGACATCATCGATGACATCACTGATGACATCATCGATGACATCACTGATGACATCATCGATGACATCACTGATGACATCATCAATGACATCATTGATGACATCACTGATGACATCATCGATGACATCATCGATGACATCATCGATGACATCACTGATGACATCATCGATGACATCATTGATGACATCACTGATGACATCATTGATGACATCAACGATGACATCACTGATGATATCATCGATGACATCACTGATGACATCATCGATGACATCACTGATGACATCATCGATGACATCACTGATGACATCATCGATGACATCATCGATGACATCATCGATGACATCACTGATGACATCACCCATGACATCATCGATGACATCATCGATGACATCACTGATGACATCATCGATGACATCACTGATGACATCATCGATGACATCACTGATGACATCATCGATGACATCACTGATGACATCATCGATGACATCACTGATGACATCATCGATGACATCACTGATGACATCATCGATGACATCATCGATGACATCACTGATTACATCATCGATGACATCACCGATTACATAATCGTTGACCTCACTGATGACATCATCGATGACATCACCGATACATAATCGTTAACCTCACTGATGACATCATCGATGACATCAATTACATCACTGATGACAATCATTGACAACAATAATAACTTTATGGACAATTTCATTGTTGACATCACTGATGATCATCAATGAGTAACTTTGGTACAATCCCTTTCAGAGCAACTTTGGTACAGTCCCTTAAGGAGCGACTTAGGTGCCAAAGTTTTAAAGTACCTATATACTGTCCCTTTAAGAGCAGCTTAAGTATTGTCCCTTTAAAAGAGACTTAGGTGCCATCCTTTGAAGACCAGCTTAAGTACTGACCAGTTTAAGTACTGACGGAGTCTGTGCGCAAAGCGGTTCGGGCTGTATTAATCGCATAACAATGGATGGAAGAAGAAGAAGACGGATTACAATATAGTGCTTTTAAAAGCACTATTATGACATCATTAATAGTATATTGGTTGACATCATTTCCGAGATCACTGATAACAATAATTGACAACAATTATAACTTTATCGACAACGTCACCGTTGACATCACTGATGACATCATCGATGACATCACTGATGACATCATCGATGACATCACTGATGACATCATCGATGACATCACTGATGACATCATCAATGACATCATTGATGACATCACTGATGACATCATCGATGACATCATTGATGACATCATCGATGACATCATCGATGACATCACTGATGACATCATCGATGACATCATTGATGACATCACTGATGACATCATTGATGACATCACGATGACATCACTGATGACATCATCGATGACATCACTGATGACATCATCGATGACATCACTGATGACATCATCGATGACATCACTGATGACATCATCGATGACATCATCGATGACATCATCGATGACATCACTGATGACATCACCGATGACATCATCGATGACATCATCGATGACATCACTGATGACATCATCGATGACATCACTGATGACATCATCGATGACATCACTGATGACATCATCGATGACATCATCGATGACATCATCGATGACATCACCGATGACATCATCGATGACATCATCGATGACATCACCGATGACATCATCGATGACATAACTGATGACATCACTGATGACATCATCGATGACATCATCGATGACATCACTGATGACATCATCGATGACATCACCGATTACATAATCGTTAACCTCACTGATGACATCATCGATGACATCAATTACATCACTGATGACAATCATTGACAACAATAATAACTTTATGGACAATTTCATTGTTGACATCACTGATGATCATCAATGAGTAACTTTGGTACAATCCCTTTCAGAGCAACTTTGGTACAGTCCCTTAAGGAGCGACTTAGGTGCCAAAGTTTTAAAGTACCTATATACTGTCCCTTTAAGAGCAGCTTAAGTATTGTCCCTTTAAAAGAGACTTAGGTGCCATCCTTTGAAGACCAGCTTAAGTACTGACCAGTTTAAGTACTGACGGAGTCTGTGCGCAAAGCGGTTCGGGCTGTATTAATCGCATAACAATGGATGGAAGAAGAAGAAGACGGATTACAATATAGTGCTTTTAAAAGCACTATTATGACATCATTAATAGTATATTGGTTGACATCATTTCCGAGATCACTGATAACAATAATTGACAACAATTATAACTTTATCGACAACGTCACCGTTGACATCACTGATGACATCATCGATGACATCACTGATGACATCATCGATGACATCACTGATGACATCATCGATGACATCACTGATGACATCATCGATGACATCACTGATGACATCATCGATGACATCACTGATGACATCATCGATGACATCATCATGACATCATCGATGACATCATCGATGACATCACTGATGACATCATCGATGACATCATCGATGACATCATCGATGACATCATCGATGACATCACTGATGACATCATCGATGACATCAACGATGACATCATCGATGACATCACTGATGACATCATCGATGACATCACTGATGACATCATCGATGACATCACTGATGACATCATCGATGACATCACTGATGACATCATCGATGACATCACTGATGACATCATCGATGACATCACTGATGACATCATCGATGACATCACTGATGACATCATCGATGACATCACTGATGACATCATCGATGACATCATCGATGACATCACTGATGACATCATCGATGACATCATCGATGACATCATCGATGACATCATCGATGACATCACTGATGACATCATCGATGACATCATCGATGACATCATCGATGACATCACGATGACATCACTGATGACATCATCGATGACATCAACGATGACATCATCGATGACATCATCGATGACATCACTGATGACATCATCGATGACATCACTGATGACATCATCGATGACATCATCGATGACATCATCGATGACATCATCGATGACATCACTGATGACATCATCGATGACATCATCGATGACATCATCGATGACATCACGATGACATCACTGATGACATCATCGATGACATCACCGATTACATAATCGTTGACATCACTGATGACATCATCGATGACATCACCGATACATAATCGTTAACCTCACTGATGACATCATCGATGACATCAATTACATCACTGATGACAATCATTGACAACAATAATAACTTTATGGACAATTTCATTGTTGACATCACTGATGATCATCAATGAGTAACTTTGGTACAATCCCTTTCAGAGCAACTTTGGTACAGTCCCTTAAGGAGCGACTTAGGTGCCAAAGTTTTAAAGTACCTATATACTGTCCCTTTAAGAGCAGCTTAAGTATTGTCCCTTTAAAAGAGACTTAGGTGCCATCCTTTGAAGACCAGCTTAAGTACTGACCAGTTTAAGTACTGACGGAGTCTGTGCGCAAAGCGGTTCGGGCTGTATTAATCGCATAACAATGGATGGAAGAAGAAGAAGACGGATTACAATATAGTGCTTTTAAAAGCACTATTATGACATCATTAATAGTATATTGGTTGACATCATTTCCGAGATCACTGATAACAATAATTGACAACAATTATAACTTTATCGACAACGTCACCGTTGACATCACTGATGACATCATCGATGACATCACTGATGACATCATCGATGACATCATCGATGACATCATCGATGACATCACGATGACATCACTGATGACATCATCGATGACATCACTGATGACATCATCGATGACATCATCGATGACATCACTGATGACATCATCGATGACATCATTGATGACATCATCGATGACATCATCGATGACATCACTGATGACATCATCGATGACATCATCGATGACATCACTGATGACATCATGATGACATCATCGACATCACTGATGACATCATCGATGACATAACTGATGACATCACTGATGACATCACTGATGACATCATCGATGACATCACTGATGACATCATCGATGACATCACTGATGACATCACCGATGACATCATCGATGACATCATCGATGACATCACTGATGACATCATCGATGACATCACTGATGACATCATCGATGACATCACTGATGACATCATCGATGACATCACTGATGACATCATCGATGACGTCATCGATGACATCACCGATGACATCATCGATGACATCACCGATGACATCATCGATGACATCACCGATGACATCATCGATGACATAACTGATGACATCACTGATGACATCATCGATGACATCATCGATGACATCACTGATGACATCATCGATGACATCACCGATTACATAATCGTTAACCTCACTGATGACATCATCGATGACATCAATTACATCACTGATGACAATCATTGACAACAATAATAACTTTATGGACAATTTCATTGTTGACATCACTGATGATCATCAATGAGTAACTTTGGTACAATCCCTTTCAGAGCAACTTTGGTACAGTCCCTTAAGGAGCGACTTAGGTGCCAAAGTTTTAAAGTACCTATATACTGTCCCTTTAAGAGCAGCTTAAGTATTGTCCCTTTAAAAGAGACTTAGGTGCCATCCTTTGAAGACCAGCTTAAGTACTGACCAGTTTAAGTACTGACGGAGTCTGTGCGCAAAGCGGTTCGGGCTGTATTAATCGCATAACAATGGATGGAAGAAGAAGAAGACGGATTACAATATAGTGCTTTTAAAAGCACTATTATGACATCATTAATAGTATATTGGTTGACATCATTTCCGAGATCACTGATAACAATAATTGACAACAATTATAACTTTATCGACAACGTCACCGTTGACATCACTGATGACATCATCGATGACATCACTGATGACATCATCGATGACATCATCGATGACATCATCGATGACATCACCGATGACATCACTGATGACATCATCGATGACATCACTGATGACATCATCGATGACATCATCGATGACATCACTGATGACATCATCGATGACATCATTGATGACATCATCGATGACATCATCGATGACATCACTGATGACATCATCGATGACATCATCGATGACATCACTGATGACACCATTGATGACATCAACGATGACATCACTGATGATATCATCGATGACATCACTGATGACATCATCGATGACATCACTGATGACATCATCGATGACATCACTGATGACATCATCGATGACATCACTGATGACATCACCCATGACATCATCGATGACATCATCGATGACATCACTGATGACATCATCGATGACATCACTGATGACATCATCGATGACATCACTGATGACATCATCGATGACATCACTGATGACATCATCGATGACATCATCGATGACATCACCGATGACATCATCGATGACATCACCGATGACATCATCGATGACATCACCGATGACATCATCGATGACATAACTGATGACATCACTGATGACATCATCGATGACATCATCGATGACATCACTGATGACATCATCGATGACATCACCGATTACATAATCGTTAACCTCACTGATGACATCATCGATGACATCAATTACATCACTGATGACAATCATTGACAACAATAATAACTTTATGGACAATTTCATTGTTGACATCACTGATGATCATCAATGAGTAACTTTGGTACAATCCCTTTCAGAGCAACTTTGGTACAGTCCCTTAAGGAGCGACTTAGGTGCCAAAGTTTTAAAGTACCTATATACTGTCCCTTTAAGAGCAGCTTAAGTATTGTCCCTTTAAAAGAGACTTAGGTGCCATCCTTTGAAGACCAGCTTAAGTACTGACCAGTTTAAGTACTGACGGAGTCTGTGCGCAAAGCGGTTCGGGCTGTATTAATCGCATAACAATGGATGGAAGAAGAAGAAGACGGATTACAATATAGTGCTTTTAAAAGCACTATTATGACATCATTAATAGTATATTGGTTGACATCATTTCCGAGATCACTGATAACAATAATTGACAACAATTATAACTTTATCGACAACGTCACCGTTGACATCACTGATGACATCATCGATGACATCACTGATGACATCATCGATGACATCACTGATGACATCATCGATGACATCACTGATGACATCATCAATGACATCATTGATGACATCACTGATGACATCATCGATGACATCATTGATGACATCATCGATGACATCATCGATGACATCACTGATGACATCATCGATGACATCATCGATGACATCACTGATGACATCATTGATGACATCATCGATGACATCACTGATGACATCATCGATGACATCACTGATGACATCATCGATGACATCACTGATGACATCATCGATGACATCACTGATGACATCATCGATGACATCATCGATGACATCATCGATGACATCACTGATGACATCATCGATGACATCATCGATGACATCATCGATGACATCACTGATGACATCATCGATGACATCACTGATGACATCATCGATGACATCACTGATGACATCATCGATGACCTCACTGATGACATCATCGATGACATCACTGATGACATCATCGATGACATCACTGATGACATCATCGATGACATCATCGATGACATCACTGATGACATCATCGATGACATCACCGATGACATAATCGATGACATCACTGATGACATCATCGATGACATCACCGATTACATAATCGTTAACCTCACTGATGACATCATCGATGACATCAATTACATCACTGATGACAATCATTGACAACAATAATAACTTTATGGACAATTTCATTGTTGACATCACTGATGATCATCAATGAGTAACTTTGGTACAATCCCTTTCAGAGCAACTTTGGTACAGTCCCTTAAGGAGCGACTTAGGTGCCAAAGTTTTAAAGTACCTATATACTGTCCCTTTAAGAGCAGCTTAAGTATTGTCCCTTTAAAAGAGACTTAGGTGCCATCCTTTGAAGACCAGCTTAAGTACTGACCAGTTTAAGTACTGACGGAGTCTGTGCGCAAAGCGGTTCGGGCTGTATTAATCGCATAACAATGGATGGAAGAAGAAGAAGACGGATTACAATATAGTGCTTTTAAAAGCACTATTATGACATCATTAATAGTATATTGGTTGACATCATTTCCGAGATCACTGATAACAATAATTGACAACAATTATAACTTTATCGACAACGTCACCGTTGACATCACTGATGACATCATCGATGACATCACTGATGACATCATCGATGACATCATCGATGACATCATCGATGACATCACCGATGACATCACTGATGACATCATCGATGACATCATCGATGACATCACTGATTACATCATCGATGACATCACCGATTACATAATCGTTGACCTCACTGATGACATCATCGATGACATCACGAAATACATAATCGTTAACCTCACTGATGACATCATCGATGACATCAATTACATCACTGATGACAATCATTGACAACAATAATAACTTTATGGACAATTTCATTGTTGACATAACTAATGATCATCAATGAGTAACTTTGGTACAATCCCTTTCAGAGCAACTTTGGTACAGTCCCTTAAGGAGCGACTTAGGTGCCAAAGTTTTAAAGTACCTATATACTGTCCCTTTAAAAGCAGCTTAAGTATTGTCCCTTTAAAAGAGACTTAGGTGCCATCCTTTGAAGACCAGCTTAAGTACTGACCAGTTTAAGTACTGACGGAGTCTGTGCGCAAAGCGGTTCGGGCTGTATTAATCGCATAACAATGGATGGAAGAAGAAGAAGACGGATTACAATATAGTGCTTTTAAAAGCACTATTATGACATCATTAATAGTATATTGGTTGACATCATTTCCGAGATCACTGATAACAATAATTGACAACAATTATAACTTTATCGACAACGTCACCGTTGACATCACTGATGACATCATCGATGACATCACTGATGACATCATCGATGACATCACTGATGACATCATCGATGACATCACTGATGACATCATCGATGACATCACTGATGACATCATCGATGACATCATCGATGACATCATCGATGACATCATCGATGACATCACTGATGACATCATCGATGACATCATCGATGACATCATCGATGACATCACGATGACATCACTGATGACATCATCGATGACATCACTGATGACATCATCGATGACATCACTGATGACATCATCGATGACATCACTGATGACATCATCGATGACATCACTGATGACATCATCGATGACATCACTGATGACATCATCGATGACATCACTGATGACATCATCGATGACATCACTGATGACATCATCGATGACATCATCGATGACATCACTGATGACATCATCGATGACATCATCGATGACATCATCGATGACATCATCGATGACATCACTGATGACATCATCGATGACATCATCGATGACATCATCGATGACATCACCGATGACATCACTGATGACATCATCGATGACATCATCGATGACATCATCGATGACATCATCGATGACATCACTGATGACATCATCGATGACATCACTGATGACATCATCGATGACATCACTGATGACATCATCGATGACATCACTGATGACATCATCGATGACATCACTGATGACATCATCGATGACATCACTGATGACATCATCGATGACATCACCGATGACATCGTTGACATCACTGATGACATCATCGATGACATCACCGATTACATAATCGTTAACCTCACTGATGACATCATCGATGACATCAATTACATCACTGATGACAATCATTGACAACAATAATAACTTTATGGACAATTTCATTGTTGACATCACTGATGATCATCAATGAGTAACTTTGGTACAATCCCTTTCAGAGCAACTTTGGTACAGTCCCTTAAGGAGCGACTTAGGTGCCAAAGTTTTAAAGTACCTATATACTGTCCCTTTAAGAGCAGCTTAAGTATTGTCCCTTTAAAAGAGACTTAGGTGCCATCCTTTGAAGACCAGCTTAAGTACTGACCAGTTTAAGTACTGACGGAGTCTGTGCGCAAAGCGGTTCGGGCTGTATTAATCGCATAACAATGGATGGAAGAAGAAGAAGACGGATTACAATATAGTGCTTTTAAAAGCACTATTATGACATCATTAATAGTATATTGGTTGACATCATTTCCGAGATCACTGATAACAATAATTGACAACAATTATAACTTTATCGACAACGTCACCGTTGACATCACTGATGACATCATCGATGACATCACTGATGACATCATCGATGACATCACTGATGACATCATCGATGACATCACTGATGACATCATCCATGACATCATTGATGACATCACTGATGACATCATCGATGACATCATCGATGACATCATCGATGACATCACTGATGACATCATCGATGACATCATTGATGACATCACTGATGACATCATTGATGACATCAACGATGACATCACTGATGATATCATCGATGACATCACTGATGACATCATCGATGACATCACTGATGACATCATCGATGACATCACTGATGACATCATCGATGACATCATCGATGACATCATCGATGACATCACTGATGACATCACCCATGACATCATCGATGACATCATCGATGACATCACTGATGACATCATCGATGACATCACTGATGACATCATCGATGACATCACTGATGACATCATCGATGACATCACTGATGACATCATCGATGACATCACTGATGACATCATCGATGACATCACTGATGACATCATCGATGACATCATCGATGACATCACTGATGACATCATCGATGACATCACCGATGACATCATCGATGACATCACTGATGACATCATCGATGACATCACCGATTACATAATCGTTAACCTCACTGATGACATCATCGATGACATCAATTACATCACTGATGACAATCATTGACAACAATAATAACTTTATGGACAATTTCATTGTTGACATCACTGATGATCATCAATGAGTAACTTTGGTACAATCCCTTTCAGAGCAACTTTGGTACAGTCCCTTAAGGAGCGACTTAGGTGCCAAAGTTTTAAAGTACCTATATACTGTCCCTTTAAGAGCAGCTTAAGTATTGTCCCTTTAAAAGAGACTTAGGTGCCATCCTTTGAAGACCAGCTTAAGTACTGACCAGTTTAAGTACTGACGGAGTCTGTGCGCAAAGCGGTTCGGGCTGTATTAATCGCATAACAATGGATGGAAGAAGAAGAAGACGGATTACAATATAGTGCTTTTAAAAGCACTATTATGACATCATTAATAGTATATTGGTTGACATCATTTCCGAGATCACTGATAACAATAATTGACAACAATTATAACTTTATCGACAACGTCACCGTTGACATCACTGATGACATCATCGATGACATCACTGATGACATCATCGATGACATCACTGATGACATCATCGATGACATCACTGATGACATCATCGATGACATCATTGATGACATCACTGATGACATCATCGATGACATCATTGATGACATCATCGATGACATCATCGATGACATCACTGATGACATCATCGATGACATCATTGATGACATCACTGATGACATCATTGATGACATCAACGATGACATCACTGATGACATCATCGATGACATCACTGATGACATCATCGATGACATCACTGATGACATCATCGATGACATCACTGATGACATCATCGATGACATCATCGATGACATCATCGATGACATCACTGATGACATCACCGATGACATCATCGATGACATCATCGATGACATCACTGATGACATCATCGATGACATCACTGATGACATCATCGATGACATCACTGATGACATCATCGATGACATCATCGATGACATCATCGATGACATCACCGATGACATCATCGATGACATCATCGATGACATCACCGATGACATCATCGATGACATAACTGATGACATCACTGATGACATCATCGATGACATCATCGATGACATCACTGATGACATCATCGATGACATCACCGATTACATAATCGTTAACCTCACTGATGACATCATCGATGACATCAATTACATCACTGATGACAATCATTGACAACAATAATAACTTTATGGACAATTTCATTGTTGACATCACTGATGATCATCAATGAGTAACTTTGGTACAATCCCTTTCAGAGCAACTTTGGTACAGTCCCTTAAGGAGCGACTTAGGTGCCAAAGTTTTAAAGTACCTATATACTGTCCCTTTAAGAGCAGCTTAAGTATTGTCCCTTTAAAAGAGACTTAGGTGCCATCCTTTGAAGACCAGCTTAAGTACTGACCAGTTTAAGTACTGACGGAGTCTGTGCGCAAAGCGGTTCGGGCTGTATTAATCGCATAACAATGGATGGAAGAAGAAGAAGACGGATTACAATATAGTGCTTTTAAAAGCACTATTATGACATCATTAATAGTATATTGGTTGACATCATTTCCGAGATCACTGATAACAATAATTGACAACAATTATAACTTTATCGACAACGTCACCGTTGACATCACTGATGACATCATCGATGACATCACTGATGACATCATCGATGACATCATCGATGACATCATCGATGACATCACGATGACATCACTGATGACATCATCGATGACATCACTGATGACATCATCGATGACATCATCGATGACATCACTGATGACATCATCGATGACATCATTGATGACATCACTGATGACATCATCGATGACATCATTGATGACATCACTGATGACATCATCGATGACATCATTGATGACATCATCGATGACATCATCGATGACATCACTGATGACATCATCGATGACATCATCGATGACATCACTGATGACATCATCGATGACATCATTGATGACATCACTGATGACATCATCGATGACATCACTGATGACATCATCGATGACATCACTGATGACATCATCGATGACATCACTGATGACATCATCGATGACATCACTGATGACATCATCGATGACATCACTGATGACATCATCGATGACATCACTGATGACATCATCGATGACATCACTGATGACATCATCGATGACATCATCGATGACATCACGATGACATCATCGATGACATCACCGATGACATCATCGATGACATCACCGATGACATCATCGATGACATCACCGATGACATCATCGATGACATAACTGATGACATCACTGATGACATCATCGATGACATCATCGATGACATCACTGATGACATCATCGATGACATCACCGATTACATAATCGTTAACCTCACTGATGACATCATCGATGACATCAATTACATCACTGATGACAATCATTGACAACAATAATAACTTTATGGACAATTTCATTGTTGACATCACTGATGATCATCAATGAGTAACTTTGGTACAATCCCTTTCAGAGCAACTTTGGTACAGTCCCTTAAGGAGCGACTTAGGTGCCAAAGTTTTAAAGTACCTATATACTGTCCCTTTAAGAGCAGCTTAAGTATTGTCCCTTTAAAAGAGACTTAGGTGCCATCCTTTGAAGACCAGCTTAAGTACTGACCAGTTTAAGTACTGACGGAGTCTGTGCGCAAAGCGGTTCGGGCTGTATTAATCGCATAACAATGGATGGAAGAAGAAGAAGACGGATTACAATATAGTGCTTTTAAAAGCACTATTATGACATCATTAATAGTATATTGGTTGACATCATTTCCGAGATCACTGATAACAATAATTGACAACAATTATAACTTTATCGACAACGTCACCGTTGACATCACTGATGACATCATCGATGACATCACTGATGACATCATCGATGACATCACTGATGACATCATCGATGACATCACTGATGACATCATCGATGACATCATTGATGACATCACTGATGACATCATCGATGACATCATTGATGACATCATCGATGACATCATCGATGACATCACTGATGACATCATCGATGACATCATTGATGACATCACTGATGACATCATTGATGACATCAACGATGACATCACTGATGACATCATCGATGACATCACTGATGACATCATCGATGACATCACTGATGACATCATCGATGACATCACTGATGACATCATCGATGACATCATCGATGACATCATCGATGACATCACTGATGACATCACCATGACATCATCGATGACATCATCGATGACATCACTGATGACATCATCGATGACATCACTGATGACATCATCGATGACATCACTGATGACATCATCGATGACATCATCGATGACATCATCGATGACATCACCGATGACATCATCGATGACATCATCGATGACATCACGATGACATCATCGATGACATAACTGATGACATCACTGATGACATCATCGATGACATCATCGATGACATCACTGATGACATCATCGATGACATCACCGATTACATAATCGTTAACCTCACTGATGACATCATCGATGACATCAATTACATCACTGATGACAATCATTGACAACAATAATAACTTTATGGACAATTTCATTGTTGACATCACTGATGATCATCAATGAGTAACTTTGGTACAATCCCTTTCAGAGCAACTTTGGTACAGTCCCTTAAGGAGCGACTTAGGTGCCAAAGTTTTAAAGTACCTATATACTGTCCCTTTAAGAGCAGCTTAAGTATTGTCCCTTTAAAAGAGACTTAGGTGCCATCCTTTGAAGACCAGCTTAAGTACTGACCAGTTTAAGTACTGACGGAGTCTGTGCGCAAAGCGGTTCGGGCTGTATTAATCGCATAACAATGGATGGAAGAAGAAGAAGACGGATTACAATATAGTGCTTTTAAAAGCACTATTATGACATCATTAATAGTATATTGGTTGACATCATTTCCGAGATCACTGATAACAATAATTGACAACAATTATAACTTTATCGACAACGTCACCGTTGACATCACTGATGACATCATCGATGACATCACTGATGACATCATCGATGACATCACGATGACATCATCGATGACATCACCGATGACATCACTGATGACATCATCGATGACATCACTGATGACATCATCGATGACATCATCGATGACATCACTGATGACATCATCGATGACATCATTGATGACATCACTGATGACATCATCGATGACATCATTGATGACATCACTGATGACATCACCGATGACATCATTGATGACATCATCGATGACATCATCGATGACATCACTGATGACATCACCGATGACATCAGCGATGACATCACTGATGACATCATCGATGACATCATTGATGACATCACTGATGACATCATCGATGACATCACTGATGACATCATCGATGACATCACTGATGACATCATCGATGACATCACTGATGACATCATCGATGACATCACTGATGACATCATCGATGACATAACTGATGACATCATCGATGACATCACTGATGACATCATCGATGACATCACTGATGACATCATCGATGACATCATCGATGACATCACAGATGACATCATCGATGACATCACCGATGACATCATCGATGACATCACCGATGACATCATCGATGACATCACCGATGACATCATCGATGACATAACTGATGACATCACTGATGACATCATCGATGACATCACTGATGACATCATCGATGACATCACCGATTACATAATCGTTAACCTCACTGATGACATCATCGATGACATCAATTACATCACTGATGACAATCATTGACAACAATAATAACTTTATGGACAATTTCATTGTTGACATCACTGATGATCATCAATGAGTAACTTTGGTACAATCCCTTTCAGAGCAACTTTGGTACAGTCCCTTAAGGAGCGACTTAGGTGCCAAAGTTTTAAAGTACCTATATACTGTCCCTTTAAGAGCAGCTTAAGTATTGTCCCTTTAAAAGAGACTTAGGTGCCATCCTTTGAAGACCAGCTTAAGTACTGACCAGTTTAAGTACTGACGGAGTCTGTGCGCAAAGCGGTTCGGGCTGTATTAATCGCATAACAATGGATGGAAGAAGAAGAAGACGGATTACAATATAGTGCTTTTAAAAGCACTATTATGACATCATTAATAGTATATTGGTTGACATCATTTCCGAGATCACTGATAACAATAATTGACAACAATTATAACTTTATCGACAACGTCACCGTTGACATCACTGATGACATCATCGATGACATCACTGATGACATCATCGATGACATCACTGATGACATCATCGATGACATCACTGATGACATCATCGATGACATCACTGATGACATCATCGATGACATCATCGATGACATCATCGATGACATCATCGATGACATCACTGATGACATCATCGATGACATCATCGATGACATCATCGATGACATCACCGATGACATCACTGATGACATCATCGATGACATCAACGATGACATCATCGATGACATCACTGATGACATCATCGATGACATCACTGATGACATCATCGATGACATCACTGATGACATCATCGATGACATCACTGATGACATCATCGATGACATCACTGATGACATCATCGATGACATCACTGATGACATCATCGATGACATCACTGATGACATCATCGATGACATCATCGATGACATCACTGATGACATCATCGATGACATCATCGATGACATCATCGATGACATCATCGATGACATCACTGATGACATCATCGATGACATCATCGATGACATCATCGATGACATCACCGATGACATCACTGATGACATCATCGATGACATCAACGATGACATCATCGATGACATCATCGATGACATCACTGATGACATCATCGATGACATCACTGATGACATCATCGATGACATCATCGATGACATCATCGATGACATCATCGATGACATCACTGATGACATCATCGATGACATCATCGATGACATCATCGATGACATCACCGATGACATCACTGATGACATCATCGATGACATCACCGATTACATAATCGTTGACCTCACTGATGACATCATCGATGACATCACCGAATACATAATCGTTAACCTCACTGATGACATCATCGATGACATCAATTACATCACTGATGACAATCATTGACAACAATAATAACTTTATGGACAATTTCATTGTTGACATCACTGATGATCATCAATGAGTAACTTTGGTACAATCCCTTTCAGAGCAACTTTGGTACAGTCCCTTAAGGAGCGACTTAGGTGCCAAAGTTTTAAAGTACCTATATACTGTCCCTTTAAGAGCAGCTTAAGTATTGTCCCTTTAAAAGAGACTTAGGTGCCATCCTTTGAAGACCAGCTTAAGTACTGACCAGTTTAAGTACTGACGGAGTCTGTGCGCAAAGCGGTTCGGGCTGTATTAATCGCATAACAATGGATGGAAGAAGAAGAAGACGGATTACAATATAGTGCTTTTAAAAGCACTATTATGACATCATTAATAGTATATTGGTTGACATCATTTCCGAGATCACTGATAACAATAATTGACAACAATTATAACTTTATCGACAACGTCACCGTTGACATCACTGATGACATCATCGATGACATCACTGATGACATCATCGATGACATCATCGATGACATCATCGATGACATCACTGATGACATCATCGATGACATCACTGATGACATCATCGATGACATCATCGATGACATCACTGATGACATCATCGATGACATCATTGATGACATCATCGATGACATCATCGATGACATCACTGATGACATCATCGATGACATCATCGATGACATCACTGATGACATCATCGATGACATCACGATGACATCACTGATGACATCATCGATGACATCACTGATGACATCATCGATGACATCACTGATGACATCATCGATGACATCACTGATGACATCATCGATGACATCACTGATGACATCATCGATGACATCATCGATGACATCATCGATGACATCACTGATGACATCATCGATGACATCACTGATGACATCATCGATGACATCACTGATGACATCATCGATGACATCACTGATGACATCATCGATGACATCATCGATGACATCACCGATGACATCATCGATGACATCACCGATGACATCATCGATGACATCACCGATGACATCATCGATGACATAACTGATGACATCACTGATGACATCATCGATGACATCATCGATGACATCACTGATGACATCATCGATGACATCACCGATTACATAATCGTTAACCTCACTGATGACATCATCGATGACATCAATTACATCACTGATGACAATCATTGACAACAATAATAACTTTATGGACAATTTCATTGTTGACATCACTGATGATCATCAATGAGTAACTTTGGTACAATCCCTTTCAGAGCAACTTTGGTACAGTCCCTTAAGGAGCGACTTAGGTGCCAAAGTTTTAAAGTACCTATATACTGTCCCTTTAAGAGCAGCTTAAGTATTGTCCCTTTAAAAGAGACTTAGGTGCCATCCTTTGAAGACCAGCTTAAGTACTGACCAGTTTAAGTACTGACGGAGTCTGTGCGCAAAGCGGTTCGGGCTGTATTAATCGCATAACAATGGATGGAAGAAGAAGAAGACGGATTACAATATAGTGCTTTTAAAAGCACTATTATGACATCATTAATAGTATATTGGTTGACATCATTTCCGAGATCACTGATAACAATAATTGACAACAATTATAACTTTATCGACAACGTCACCGTTGACATCACTGATGACATCATCGATGACATCACTGATGACATCATCGATGACATCACTGATGACATCATCGATGACATCACTGATGACATCATCAATGACATCATTGATGACATCACTGATGACATCATCGATGACATCATTGATGACATCATCGATGACATCATCGATGACATCACTGATGACATCATCAATGACATCATTGATGACATCACTGATGACATCATCGATGACATCATCGATGACATCATCGATGACATCACTGATGACATCATCGATGACATCACTGATGACATCATCGATGACATCACTGATGACATCATCGATGACATCATCGATGACATCATTGATGACATCACTGATGACATCATTGATGACATCAACGATGACATCACTGATGACATCATCGATGACATCACTGATGACATCATCGATGACATCACTGATGACATCATCGATGACATCATCGATGACATCATCGATGACATCACCGATGACATCACCCATGACATCATCGATGACATCATCGATGACATCATCGATGACATAACGATGACATCACTGATGACATCATCGATGACATCATCGATGACATCACTGATGACATCATCGATGACATCACCGATTACATAATCGTTAACCTCACTGATGACATCATCGATGACATCAATTACATCACTGATGACAATCATTGACAACAATAATAACTTTATGGACAATTTCATTGTTGACATCACTGATGATCATCAATGAGTAACTTTGGTACAATCCCTTTCAGAGCAACTTTGGTACAGTCCCTTAAGGAGCGACTTAGGTGCCAAAGTTTTAAAGTACCTATATACTGTCCCTTTAAGAGCAGCTTAAGTATTGTCCCTTTAAAAGAGACTTAGGTGCCATCCTTTGAAGACCAGCTTAAGTACTGACCAGTTTAAGTACTGACGGAGTCTGTGCGCAAAGCGGTTCGGGCTGTATTAATCGCATAACAATGGATGGAAGAAGAAGAAGACGGATTACAATATAGTGCTTTTAAAAGCACTATTATGACATCATTAATAGTATATTGGTTGACATCATTTCCGAGATCACTGATAACAATAATTGACAACAATTATAACTTTATCGACAACGTCACCGTTGACATCACTGATGACATCATCGATGACATCACTGATGACATCACATCATCGATGACATCATCGATGACATCATCGATGACATCACCGATGACATCACTGATGACATCATCGATGACATCACTGATGACATCATCGATGACATCATCGATGACATCACTGATGACATCATCGATGACATCATTGATGACATCACTGATGACATCATCGATGACATCATTGATGACATCACTGATGACATCACGATGACATCATGATGACATCATCGATGACATCATCGATGACATCACTGATGACATCATCGATGACATCATCGATGACATCACTGATGACATCATCGATGACATCATCGATGACATCACTGATGACATCATCGATGACATCACTGATGACATCATCGATGACATCATCGATGACATCATCGATGACATCACTGATGACATCATCGATGACATCATCGATGACATCATCGATGACATCACCGATGACATCACTGATGACATCATCGATGACATCACGATGACATCATCGATGACATCATCGATGACATCACTGATGACATCATCGATGACATCACTGATGACATCATCGATGACATCACTGATGACATCATCGATGACATCACTGATGACATCATCGATGACATCACTGATGACATCATCGATGACATCACTGATGACATCATCGATGACATCACTGATGACATCATCGATGACATCATCGATGACATCATCGATGACATCATCGATGACATCACTGATGACATCATCGATGACATCATCGATGACATCATCGATGACATCACGATGACATCACTGATGACATCATCGATGACATCAACGATGACATCACGATGACATCATCGATGACATCACTGATGACATCATCGATGACATCACTGATGACATCATCGATGACATCATCGATGACATCATCGATGACATCATCGATGACATCACTGATGACATCATCGATGACATCATGATGACATCATCGATGACATCACCGATGACATCACTGATGACATCATCGATGACATCATCGATGACATCATCGATGACATCATCGATGACATCACTGATGACATCATCGATGACATCACTGATGACATCATCGATGACATCACTGATGACATCATCGATGACATCACTGATGACATCATCGATGACATCATCGATGACATCATCGATGACATCATCGATGACATCACTGATGACATCATCGATGACATCATCGATGACATCATCGATGACATCACTGATGACATCATCGATGACATCACCGATTACATAATCGTTAACCTCACTGATGACATCATCGATGACATCAATTACATCACTGATGACAATCATTGACAACAATAATAACTTTATGGACAATTTCATTGTTGACATCACTGATGATCATCAATGAGTAACTTTGGTACAATCCCTTTCAGAGCAACTTTGGTACAGTCCCTTAAGGAGCGACTTAGGTGCCAAAGTTTTAAAGTACCTATATACTGTCCCTTTAAGAGCAGCTTAAGTATTGTCCCTTTAAAAGAGACTTAGGTGCCATCCTTTGAAGACCAGCTTAAGTACTGACCAGTTTAAGTACTGACGGAGTCTGTGCGCAAAGCGGTTCGGGCTGTATTAATCGCATAACAATGGATGGAAGAAGAAGAAGACGGATTACAATATAGTGCTTTTAAAAGCACTATTATGACATCATTAATAGTATATTGGTTGACATCATTTCCGAGATCACTGATAACAATAATTGACAACAATTATAACTTTATCGACAACGTCACCGTTGACATCACTGATGACATCATCGATGACATCACTGATGACATCATCGATGACATCACGATGACATCATCGATGACATCATCGATGACATCACTGATGACATCATCGATGACATCACTGATGACATCATCGATGACATCATCGATGACATCACTGATGACATCATCGATGACATCATTGATGACATCATCGATGACATCATCGATGACATCACTGATGACATCATCGATGACATCATCGATGACATCACTGATGACATCATCGATGACATCATCGATGACATCACTGATGACATCATCGATGACATCACTGATGACATCATCGATGACATCACTGATGACATCATCGATGACATCACTGATGACATCATCGATGACATCATCGATGACATCATCGATGACATCACTGATGACATCACCGATGACATCATCGATGACATCATCGATGACATCACTGATGACATCATCGATGACATCACTGATGACATCATCGATGACATCACTGATGACATCATCGATGACATCATCGATGACATCACGATGACATCATCGATGACATCACCGATGACATCATCGATGACATCACCGATGACATCATCGATGACATAACTGATGACATCACTGATGACATCATCGATGACATCATCGATGACATCACTGATGACATCATCGATGACATCACCGATTACATAATCGTTAACCTCACTGATGACATCATCGATGACATCAATTACATCACTGATGACAATCATTGACAACAATAATAACTTTATGGACAATTTCATTGTTGACATCACTGATGATCATCAATGAGTAACTTTGGTACAATCCCTTTCAGAGCAACTTTGGTACAGTCCCTTAAGGAGCGACTTAGGTGCCAAAGTTTTAAAGTACCTATATACTGTCCCTTTAAGAGCAGCTTAAGTATTGTCCCTTTAAAAGAGACTTAGGTGCCATCCTTTGAAGACCAGCTTAAGTACTGACCAGTTTAAGTACTGACGGAGTCTGTGCGCAAAGCGGTTCGGGCTGTATTAATCGCATAACAATGGATGGAAGAAGAAGAAGACGGATTACAATATAGTGCTTTTAAAAGCACTATTATGACATCATTAATAGTATATTGGTTGACATCATTTCCGAGATCACTGATAACAATAATTGACAACAATTATAACTTTATCGACAACGTCACGTTGACATCACTGATGACATCATCGATGACATCACTGATGACATCATCGATGACATCATCGATGACATCGATGACATCACGATGACATCACTGATGACATCATCGATGACATCACTGATGACATCATCGATGACATCATCGATGACATCACTGATGACATCATCGATGACATCGATGACATCACTGATGACATCATCGATGACATCATTGATGACATCACTGATGACATCACGATGACATCATTGATGACATCATCGATGACATCATCGATGACATCACTGATGACATGATGACATCATCGATGACATCACTGATGACATCATCGATGACATCATTGATGACATCACTGATGACATCATCGATGACATCACTGATGACATCATCGATGACATCACTGATGACATCATCGATGACATCACGATGACATCATCATGACATCACTGATGACATCATCGATGACATCACTGATGACATCATCGATGACATCACTGATGACATCATCGATGACATCACTGATGACATCATCGATGACATCATCGATGACATCACGATGACATCATCGATGACATCACGATGACATCATCGATGACATCACGATGACATCATCGATGACATCACCGATGACATCATCGATGACATCACTGATGACATCACTGATGACATCATCGATGACATCATCGATGACATCACTGATGACATCATCGATGACATCACCGATTACATAATCGTTAACCTCACTGATGACATCATCGATGACATCAATTACATCACTGATGACAATCATTGACAACAATAATAACTTTATGGACAATTTCATTGTTGACATCACTGATGATCATCAATGAGTAACTTTGGTACAATCCCTTTCAGAGCAACTTTGGTACAGTCCCTTAAGGAGCGACTTAGGTGCCAAAGTTTTAAAGTACCTATATACTGTCCCTTTAAGAGCAGCTTAAGTATTGTCCCTTTAAAAGAGACTTAGGTGCCATCCTTTGAAGACCAGCTTAAGTACTGACCAGTTTAAGTACTGACGGAGTCTGTGCGCAAAGCGGTTCGGGCTGTATTAATCGCATAACAATGGATGGAAGAAGAAGAAGACGGATTACAATATAGTGCTTTTAAAAGCACTATTATGACATCATTAATAGTATATTGGTTGACATCATTTCCGAGATCACTGATAACAATAATTGACAACAATTATAACTTTATCGACAACGTCACCGTTGACATCACTGATGACATCATCGATGACATCACTGATGACATCATCGATGACATCACTGATGACATCATCGATGACATCACTGATGACATCATCGATGACATCACTGATGACATCATCGATGACATCATGATGACATCATCGATGACATCATCGATGACATCATCGATGACATCATCGATGACATCACTGATGACATCATCGATGACATCATCGATGACATCATCGATGACATCATCGATGACATCACTGATGACATCATCGATGACATCACGATGACATCATCGATGACATCACTGATGACATCATCGATGACATCACTGATGACATCATCGATGACATCACTGATGACATCATCGATGACATCACTGATGACATCATCGATGACATCACTGATGACATCATCGATGACATCACTGATGACATCATCGATGACATCACTGATGACATCATCGATGACATCATCGATGACATCACTGATGACATCATCGATGACATCATCGATGACATCATCGATGACATCATCGATGACATCACTGATGACATCATCGATGACATCATCGATGACATCATCGATGACATCACCGATGACATCACTGATGACATCATCGATGACATCAACGATGACATCATCGATGACATCATCGATGACATCACTGATGACATCATCGATGACATCACTGATGACATCATCGATGACATCATCGATGACATCATCGATGACATCATCGATGACATCACTGATGACATCATCGATGACATCATCGATGACATCACCGATGACATCACTGATGACATCATCGATGACATCAACGATGACATCATCGATGACATCATCGATGACATCACTGATGACATCATCGATGACATCACTGATGACATCATCGATGACATCACTGATGACATCATCGATGACATCACTGATGACATCATCGATGACATCACTGATGACATCATCGATGACATCACTGATGACATCATCGATGACATCACTGATGACATCATCGATGACATCATCGATGACATCATCGATGACATCATCGATGACATCACTGATGACATCATCGATGACATCATCGATGACATCATCGATGACATCATCGATGACATCACTGATGACATCATCGATGACATCACGATGACATCATCGATGACATCATCGATGACATCACTGATGACATCATCGATGACATCACTGATGACATCATCGATGACATCACACGATGACATCACTGATGACATCATCGATGACATCATCGATGACATCATCGATGACATCATCGATGACATCACTGATGACATCATCGATGACATCACTGATGACATCATCGATGACATCACTGATGACATCATCGATGACATCACTGATGACATCATCGATGACATCACTGATGACATCATCGATGACATCATCGATGACATCACTGATTACATCATCGATGACATCACCGATTACATAATCGTTGACCTCACTGATGACATCATCGATGACATCACCGAATACATAATCGTTAACCTCACTGATGACATCATCGATGACATCAATTACATCACTGATGACAATCATTGACAACAATAATAACTTTATGGACAATTTCATTGTTGACATCACTGATGATCATCAATGAGTAACTTTGGTACAATCCCTTTCAGAGCAACTTTGGTACAGTCCCTTAAGGAGCGACTTAGGTGCCAAAGTTTTAAAGTACCTATATACTGTCCCTTTAAGAGCAGCTTAAGTATTGTCCCTTTAAAAGAGACTTAGGTGCCATCCTTTGAAGACCAGCTTAAGTACTGACCAGTTTAAGTACTGACGGAGTCTGTGCGCAAAGCGGTTCGGGCTGTATTAATCGCATAACAATGGATGGAAGAAGAAGAAGACGGATTACAATATAGTGCTTTTAAAAGCACTATTATGACATCATTAATAGTATATTGGTTGACATCATTTCCGAGATCACTGATAACAATAATTGACAACAATTATAACTTTATCGACAACGTCACCGTTGACATCACTGATGACATCATCGATGACATCACTGATGACATCATCGATGACATCATCGATGACATCACCGATGACATCACTGATGACATCATCGATGACATCACTGATGACATCATCGATGACATCATCGATGACATCACTGATGACATCATCGATGACATCATTGATGACATCATCGATGACATCATCGATGACATCACTGATGACATCATCGATGACATCATCGATGACATCACTGATGACACCATTGATGACATCACGATGACATCACTGATGATATCATCGATGACATCACTGATGACATCATCGATGACATCACTGATGACATCATCGATGACATCACTGATGACATCATCGATGACATCATCGATGACATCATCGATGACATCACTGATGACATCACCCATGACATCATCGATGACATCATCGATGACATCACTGATGACATCATCGATGACATCACTGATGACATCATCGATGACATCACTGATGACATCATCGATGACATCATCGATGACATCACCGATGACATCATCGATGACATCACCGATGACATCATCGATGACATCACCGATGACATCATCGATGACATCACTGATGACATCACTGATGACATCATCGATGACATCATCGATGACATCACTGATGACATCATCGATGACATCACCGATTACATAATCGTTAACCTCACTGATGACATCATCGATGACATCAATTACATCACTGATGACAATCATTGACAACAATAATAACTTTATGGACAATTTCATTGTTGACATCACTGATGATCATCAATGAGTAACTTTGGTACAATCCCTTTCAGAGCAACTTTGGTACAGTCCCTTAAGGAGCGACTTAGGTGCCAAAGTTTTAAAGTACCTATATACTGTCCCTTTAAGAGCAGCTTAAGTATTGTCCCTTTAAAAGAGACTTAGGTGCCATCCTTTGAAGACCAGCTTAAGTACTGACCAGTTTAAGTACTGACGGAGTCTGTGCGCAAAGCGGTTCGGGCTGTATTAATCGCATAACAATGGATGGAAGAAGAAGAAGACGGATTACAATATAGTGCTTTTAAAAGCACTATTATGACATCATTAATAGTATATTGGTTGACATCATTTCCGAGATCACTGATAACAATAATTGACAACAATTATAACTTTATCGACAACGTCACCGTTGACATCACTGATGACATCATCGATGACATCACTGATGACATCATCGATGACATCACTGATGACATCATCGATGACATCACTGATGACATCATCAATGACATCATTGATGACATCACTGATGACATCATCGATGACATCATTGATGACATCATCGATGACATCATCGATGACATCACTGATGACATCATCGATGACATCATTGATGACATCACTGATGACATCATTGATGACATCAACGATGACATCACTGATGACATCATCGATGACATCACTGATGACATCATCGATGACATCACTGATGACATCATCGATGACATCACTGATGACATCATCGATGACATCATCGATGACATCATCGATGACATCACTGATGACATCACCCATGACATCATCGATGACATCATCGATGACATCACTGATGACATCATCGATGACATCACTGATGACATCATCGATGACATCACTGATGACATCATCGATGACATCATCGATGACATCATCGATGACATCACTGATGACATCATCGATGACATCATCGATGACATCACCGATGACATCATCGATGACATAACTGATGACATCACTGATGACATCATCGATGACATCATCGATGACATCACTGATGACATCATCGATGACATCACCGATTACATAATCGTTAACCTCACTGATGACATCATCGATGACATCAATTACATCACTGATGACAATCATTGACAACAATAATAACTTTATGGACAATTTCATTGTTGACATCACTGATGATCATCAATGAGTAACTTTGGTACAATCCCTTTCAGAGCAACTTTGGTACAGTCCCTTAAGGAGCGACTTAGGTGCCAAAGTTTTAAAGTACCTATATACTGTCCCTTTAAGAGCAGCTTAAGTATTGTCCCTTTAAAAGAGACTTAGGTGCCATCCTTTGAAGACCAGCTTAAGTACTGACCAGTTTAAGTACTGACGGAGTCTGTGCGCAAAGCGGTTCGGGCTGTATTAATCGCATAACAATGGATGGAAGAAGAAGAAGACGGATTACAATATAGTGCTTTTAAAAGCACTATTATGACATCATTAATAGTATATTGGTTGACATCATTTCCGAGATCACTGATAACAATAATTGACAACAATTATAACTTTATCGACAACGTCACCGTTGACATCACTGATGACATCATCGATGACATCACTGATGACATCATCGATGACATCATCGATGACATCATCGATGACATCACCGATGACATCACTGATGACATCATCGATGACATCACTGACGACATCATCGATGACATTATCGATGACATCACTGATGACATCATCGATGACATCATTGATGACATCACTGATGACATCATCGATGACATCATTGATGACATCACTGATGACATCACCGATGACATCATTGATGACATCATCGATGACATCATCGATGACATCACTGATGACATCACCGATGACATCATCGATGACATCACTGATGACATCATCGATGACATCATTGATGACATCACTGATGACATCATCGATGACATCACTGATGACATCATCGATGACATCACTGATGACATCATCGATGACATCACTGATGACATCATCGATGACATCACTGATGACATCATCGATGACATCACTGATGACATCATCGATGACATCACTGATGACATCATCGATGACATCACTGATGACATCATCGATGACATCATCGATGACATCACAGATGACATCATCGATGACATCACCGATGACATCATCGATGACATCACCGATGACATCATCGATGACATCACCGATGACATCATCGATGACATAACTGATGACATCACTGATGACATCATCGATGACATCATCGATGACATCACTGATGACATCATCGATGACATCACCGATTACATAATCGTTAACCTCACTGATGACATCATCGATGACATCAATTACATCACTGATGACAATCATTGACAACAATAATAACTTTATGGACAATTTCATTGTTGACATCACTGATGATCATCAATGAGTAACTTTGGTACAATCCCTTTCAGAGCAACTTTGGTACAGTCCCTTAAGGAGCGACTTAGGTGCCAAAGTTTTAAAGTACCTATATACTGTCCCTTTAAGAGCAGCTTAAGTATTGTCCCTTTAAAAGAGACTTAGGTGCCATCCTTTGAAGACCAGCTTAAGTACTGACCAGTTTAAGTACTGACGGAGTCTGTGCGCAAAGCGGTTCGGGCTGTATTAATCGCATAACAATGGATGGAAGAAGAAGAAGACGGATTACAATATAGTGCTTTTAAAAGCACTATTATGACATCATTAATAGTATATTGGTTGACATCATTTCCGAGATCACTGATAACAATAATTGACAACAATTATAACTTTATCGACAACGTCACCGTTGACATCACTGATGACATCATCGATGACATCACTGATGACATCATCGATGACATCACTGATGACATCATCGATGACATCACTGATGACATCATCGATGACATCACTGATGACATCATCGATGACATCATCGATGACATCATCGATGACATCATCGATGACATCACTGATGACATCATCGATGACATCATCGATGACATCATCGATGACATCACCGATGACATCACTGATGACATCATCGATGACATCAACGATGACATCATCGATGACATCACTGATGACATCATCGATGACATCACTGATGACATCATCGATGACATCACTGATGACATCATCGATGACATCACTGATGACATCATCGATGACATCACTGATGACATCATCGATGACATCACTGATGACATCATCGATGACATCACTGATGACATCATCGATGACATCATCGATGACATCACTGATGACATCATCGATGACATCATCGATGACATCATCGATGACATCATCGATGACATCACTGATGACATCATCGATGACATCATCGATGACATCATCGATGACATCACCGATGACATCACTGATGACATCATCGATGACATCAACGATGACATCATCGATGACATCATCGATGACATCACTGATGACATCATCGATGACATCACTGATGACATCATCGATGACATCATCGATGACATCATCGATGACATCATCGATGACATCACTGATGACATCATCGATGACATCATCGATGACATCATCGATGACATCACTGATGACATCACTGATGACATCGATGACATCAACGATGACATCATCGATGACATCATCGATGACATCACTGATGACATCATCGATGACATCACTGATGACATCATCGATGACATCACTGATGACATCATCGATGACATCACTGATGACATCATCGATGACATCACTGATGACATCATCGATGACATCACTGATGACATCATCGATGACATCACTGATGACATCATCGATGACATCATCGATGACATCATCGATGACATCATCGATGACATCACTGATGACATCATCGATGACATCATCGATGACATCATCGATGACATCACCGATGACATCACTGATGACATCATCGATGACATCAACGATGACATCATCGATGACATCATCGATGACATCACTGATGACATCATCGATGACATCACTGATGACATCATCGATGACATCACCGATGACATCACTGATGACATCATCGATGACATCAACGATGACATCATCGATGACATCATCGATGACATCACTGATGACATCATCGATGACATCAGTGATGACATCATCGATGACATCACTGATGACATCATCGATGACATCACTGATGACATCATCGATGACATCACTGATGACATCATCGATGACATCATCGATGACATCACTGATTACATCATCGATGACATCACCGATTACATAATCGTTGACCTCACTGATGACATCATCGATGACATCACCGAATACATAATCGTTAACCTCACTGATGACATCATCGATGACATCAATTACATCACTGATGACAATCATTGACAACAATAATAACTTTATGGACAATTTCATTGTTGACATCACTGATGATCATCAATGAGTAACTTTGGTACAATCCCTTTCAGAGCAACTTTGGTACAGTCCCTTAAGGAGCGACTTAGGTGCCAAAGTTTTAAAGTACCTATATACTGTCCCTTTAAGAGCAGCTTAAGTATTGTCCCTTTAAAAGAGACTTAGGTGCCATCCTTTGAAGACCAGCTTAAGTACTGACCAGTTTAAGTACTGACGGAGTCTGTGCGCAAAGCGGTTCGGGCTGTATTAATCGCATAACAATGGATGGAAGAAGAAGAAGACGGATTACAATATAGTGCTTTTAAAAGCACTATTATGACATCATTAATAGTATATTGGTTGACATCATTTCCGAGATCACTGATAACAATAATTGACAACAATTATAACTTTATCGACAACGTCACCGTTGACATCACTGATGACATCATCGATGACATCACTGATGACATCATCGATGACATCACGATGACATCATCGATGACATCACTGATGACATCATCGATGACATCACTGATGACATCATCGATGACATCATCGATGACATCACTGATGACATCATCGATGACATCATTGATGACATCATCGATGACATCATCGATGACATCACTGATGACATCATCGATGACATCATCGATGACATCACTGATGACATCATTGATGACATCAACGATGACATCACTGATGACATCATCGATGACATCACTGATGACATCATCGATGACATCACTGATGACATCATCGATGACATCACTGATGACATCATCGATGACATCATCGATGACATCATCGATGACATCACTGATGACATCACCATGACATCATCGATGACATCATCGATGACATCACTGATGACATCATCGATGACATCACTGATGACATCATCGATGACATCACTGATGACATCATCGATGACATCATCGATGACATCACCGATGACATCATCGATGACATCACCGATGACATCATCGATGACATCACCGATGACATCATCGATGACATAACTGATGACATCACTGATGACATCATCGATGACATCATCGATGACATCACTGATGACATCATCGATGACATCACCGATTACATAATCGTTAACCTCACTGATGACATCATCGATGACATCAATTACATCACTGATGACAATCATTGACAACAATAATAACTTTATGGACAATTTCATTGTTGACATCACTGATGATCATCAATGAGTAACTTTGGTACAATCCCTTTCAGAGCAACTTTGGTACAGTCCCTTAAGGAGCGACTTAGGTGCCAAAGTTTTAAAGTACCTATATACTGTCCCTTTAAGAGCAGCTTAAGTATTGTCCCTTTAAAAGAGACTTAGGTGCCATCCTTTGAAGACCAGCTTAAGTACTGACCAGTTTAAGTACTGACGGAGTCTGTGCGCAAAGCGGTTCGGGCTGTATTAATCGCATAACAATGGATGGAAGAAGAAGAAGACGGATTACAATATAGTGCTTTTAAAAGCACTATTATGACATCATTAATAGTATATTGGTTGACATCATTTCCGAGATCACTGATAACAATAATTGACAACAATTATAACTTTATCGACAACGTCACCGTTGACATCACTGATGACATCATCGATGACATCACTGATGACATCATCGATGACATCACTGATGACATCATCGATGACATCACTGATGACATCATCGATGACATCACTGATGACATCATCGATGACATCACTGATGACATCATCGATGACATCATCGATGACATCACTGATGACATCATCGATGACATCACGATGACATCATCGATGACATCACTGATGACATCATCGATGACATCATCGATGACATCATCGATGACATCACTGATGACATCATCGATGACATCACTGATGACATCATCGATGACATCACTGATGACATCATCGATGACATCACTGATGACATCATCGATGACATCACTGATGACATCATCGATGACATCACTGATGACATCATCGATGACATCACTGATGACATCATCGATGACATCATCGATGACATCACTGATGACATCATCGATGACATCATCGATGACATCATCGATGACATCACTGATGACATCATCGATGACATCATCGATGACATCATCGATGACATCATCGATGACATCACTGATGACATCACGATGACATCGATGACATCATCGATGACATCATCGATGACATCACTGATGACATCATCGATGACATCACTGATGACATCATCGATGACATCACTGATGACATCATCGATGACATCACTGATGACATCATCGATGACATCATCGATGACATCACTGATGACATCATCGATGACATCATCGTTGACATCACTGATGACATCATCGATGACATCACCGATTACATAATCGTTAACCTCACTGATGACATCATCGATGACATCAATTACATCACTGATGACAATCATTGACAACAATAATAACTTTATGGACAATTTCATTGTTGACATCACTGATGATCATCAATGAGTAACTTTGGTACAATCCCTTTCAGAGCAACTTTGGTACAGTCCCTTAAGGAGCGACTTAGGTGCCAAAGTTTTAAAGTACCTATATACTGTCCCTTTAAGAGCAGCTTAAGTATTGTCCCTTTAAAAGAGACTTAGGTGCCATCCTTTGAAGACCAGCTTAAGTACTGACCAGTTTAAGTACTGACGGAGTCTGTGCGCAAAGCGGTTCGGGCTGTATTAATCGCATAACAATGGATGGAAGAAGAAGAAGACGGATTACAATATAGTGCTTTTAAAAGCACTATTATGACATCATTAATAGTATATTGGTTGACATCATTTCCGAGATCACTGATAACAATAATTGACAACAATTATAACTTTATCGACAACGTCACCGTTGACATCACTGATGACATCATCGATGACATCACTGATGACATCATCGATGACATCACTGATGACATCATCGATGACATCACTGATGACATCATCGATGACATCACTGATGACATCATCGATGACATCATCGATGACATCATCGATGACATCATCGATGACATCACTGATGACATCATCGATGACATCATCGATGACATCATCGATGACATCATCGATGACATCACTGATGACATCATCGATGACATCACGATGACATCATCGATGACATCACTGATGACATCATCGATGACATCACTGATGACATCATCGATGACATCACTGATGACATCATCGATGACATCACTGATGACATCATCGATGACATCACTGATGACATCATCGATGACATCACTGATGACATCATCGATGACATCACTGATGACATCATCGATGACATCATCGATGACATCATGATGACATCATCGATGACATCATCGATGACATCATCGATGACATCATCGATGACATCACTGATGACATCATCGATGACATCATCGATGACATCATCGATGACATCATCGATGACATCACTGATGACATCATCGATGACATCACGATGACATCATCGATGACATCATCGATGACATCACTGATGACATCATCGATGACATCACTGATGACATCATCGATGACATCATCGATGACATCATCGATGACATCATCGATGACATCACTGATGACATCATCGATGACATCATCGATGACATCATCGATGACATCATCGATGACATCACTGATGACATCATCGATGACATCAACGATGACATCATCGATGACATCATCGATGACATCACTGATGACATCATCGATGACATCACTGATGACATCATCGATGACATCACTGATGACATCATCGATGACATCACTGATGACATCATCGATGACATCACTGATGACATCATCGATGACATCACTGATGACATCATCGATGACATCACTGATGACATCATCGATGACATCATCGATGACATCATCGATGACATCACGATGACATGATGACATCATCGATGACATCATCGATGACATCATCGATGACATCATCGATGACATCACTGATGACATCATCGATGACATCATCGATGACATCATCGATGACATCATCGATGACATCACTGATGACATCATCGATGACATCACTGATGACATCATCGATGACATCACGATGACATCATGATGACATCATCGATGACATCAACGATGACATCATCGATGACATCATCGATGACATCACTGATGACATCATCGATGACATCACTGATGACATCATCGATGACATCACTGATGACATCATCGATGACATCACTGATGACATCATCGATGACATCACTGATGACATCATCGATGACATCATCGATGACATCACTGATGACATCATCGATGACATCACGATGACATCATCGATGACATCACTGATGACATCATCGATGACATCACCGATACATAATCGTTAACCTCACTGATGACATCATCGATGACATCAATTACATCACTGATGACAATCATTGACAACAATAATAACTTTATGGACAATTTCATTGTTGACATCACTGATGATCATCAATGAGTAACTTTGGTACAATCCCTTTCAGAGCAACTTTGGTACAGTCCCTTAAGGAGCGACTTAGGTGCCAAAGTTTTAAAGTACCTATATACTGTCCCTTTAAGAGCAGCTTAAGTATTGTCCCTTTAAAAGAGACTTAGGTGCCATCCTTTGAAGACCAGCTTAAGTACTGACCAGTTTAAGTACTGACGGAGTCTGTGCGCAAAGCGGTTCGGGCTGTATTAATCGCATAACAATGGATGGAAGAAGAAGAAGACGGATTACAATATAGTGCTTTTAAAAGCACTATTATGACATCATTAATAGTATATTGGTTGACATCATTTCCGAGATCACTGATAACAATAATTGACAACAATTATAACTTTATCGACAACGTCACCGTTGACATCACTGATGACATCATCGATGACATCACTGATGACATCATCGATGACATCACGATGACATCATCGATGACATCACTGATGACATCATCGATGACATCACTGATGACATCATCGATGACATCATCGATGACATCACTGATGACATCATCGATGACATCATTGATGACATCATCGATGACATCATCGATGACATCACTGATGACATCATCGATGACATCATCGATGACATCACTGATGACATCATTGATGACATCAACGATGACATCACTGATGACATCATCGATGACATCACTGATGACATCATCGATGACATCACTGATGACATCATCGATGACATCACTGATGACATCATCGATGACATCATCGATGACATCATCGATGACATCACTGATGACATCACCGATGACATCATCGATGACATCATCGATGACATCACTGATGACATCATCGATGACATCACTGATGACATCATCGATGACATCACTGATGACATCATCGATGACATCATCGATGACATCACCGATGACATCATCGATGACATCACCGATGACATCATCGATGACATCACCGATGACATCATCGATGACATAACTGATGACATCACTGATGACATCATCGATGACATCATCGATGACATCACTGATGACATCATCGATGACATCACCGATTACATAATCGTTAACCTCACTGATGACATCATCGATGACATCAATTACATCACTGATGACAATCATTGACAACAATAATAACTTTATGGACAATTTCATTGTTGACATCACTGATGATCATCAATGAGTAACTTTGGTACAATCCCTTTCAGAGCAACTTTGGTACAGTCCCTTAAGGAGCGACTTAGGTGCCAAAGTTTTAAAGTACCTATATACTGTCCCTTTAAGAGCAGCTTAAGTATTGTCCCTTTAAAAGAGACTTAGGTGCCATCCTTTGAAGACCAGCTTAAGTACTGACCAGTTTAAGTACTGACGGAGTCTGTGCGCAAAGCGGTTCGGGCTGTATTAATCGCATAACAATGGATGGAAGAAGAAGAAGACGGATTACAATATAGTGCTTTTAAAAGCACTATTATGACATCATTAATAGTATATTGGTTGACATCATTTCCGAGATCACTGATAACAATAATTGACAACAATTATAACTTTATCGACAACGTCACCGTTGACATCACTGATGACATCATCGATGACATCACTGATGACATCATCGATGACATCACTGATGACATCATCGATGACATCACTGATGACATCATCGATGACATCACTGATGACATCATCGATGACATCATCGATGACATCATCGATTACATCATCGATGACATCACTGATGACATCATCGATGACATCATCGATGACATCATCGATGACATCACTGATGACATCATCGATGACATCATCGATGACATCATCGATGACATCACTGATGACATCATCGATGACATCACTGATGACATCATCGATGACATCACTGATGACATCATCGATGACATCACTGATGACATCATCGATGACATCACTGATGACATCATCGATGACATCACTGATGACATCATCGATGACATCACTGATGACATCATCGATGACATCATCGATGACATCACTGATGACATCATCGATGACATCATCGATGACATCATCGATGACATCACTGATGACATCATCGATGACATCATCGATGACATCATCGATGACATCACCGATGACATCACTGATGACATCATCGATGACATCACCGATGACATCATCGATGACATCATCGATGACATCACTGATGACATCATCGATGACATCACTGATGACATCATCGATGACATCACTGATGACATCATCGATGACATCACTGATGACATCATCGATGACATCACTGATGACATCATCGATGACATCATCGATGACATCACTGATGACATCATCGATGACATCACCGATGACATCATCGATGACATCACTGATGACATCATCGATGACATCACCGATACATAATCGTTAACCTCACTGATGACATCATCGATGACATCAATTACATCACTGATGACAATCATTGACAACAATAATAACTTTATGGACAATTTCATTGTTGACATCACTGATGATCATCAATGAGTAACTTTGGTACAATCCCTTTCAGAGCAACTTTGGTACAGTCCCTTAAGGAGCGACTTAGGTGCCAAAGTTTTAAAGTACCTATATACTGTCCCTTTAAGAGCAGCTTAAGTATTGTCCCTTTAAAAGAGACTTAGGTGCCATCCTTTGAAGACCAGCTTAAGTACTGACCAGTTTAAGTACTGACGGAGTCTGTGCGCAAAGCGGTTCGGGCTGTATTAATCGCATAACAATGGATGGAAGAAGAAGAAGACGGATTACAATATAGTGCTTTTAAAAGCACTATTATGACATCATTAATAGTATATTGGTTGACATCATTTCCGAGATCACTGATAACAATAATTGACAACAATTATAACTTTATCGACAACGTCACCGTTGACATCACTGATGACATCATCGATGACATCACTGATGACATCATCGATGACATCACTGATGACATCATCGATGACATCACTGATGACATCATCGATGACATCACTGATGACATCATCGATGACATCATCGATGACATCATCGATGACATCATCGATGACATCACTGATGACATCATCGATGACATCATCGATGACATCATCGATGACATCACCGATGACATCACTGATGACATCATCGATGACATCAACGATGACATCATCGATGACATCACTGATGACATCATCGATGACATCACTGATGACATCATCGATGACATCACTGATGACATCATCGATGACATCACTGATGACATCATCGATGACATCACTGATGACATCATCGATGACATCACTGATGACATCATCGATGACATCACTGATGACATCATCGATGACATCATCGATGACATCACTGATGACATCATCGATGACATCATCGATGACATCATCGATTACATCATCGATGACATCACTGATGACATCATCGATGACATCATCGATGACATCATCGATGACATCACCGATGACATCACTGATGACATCATCGATGACATCAACGATGACATCATCGATGACATCATCGATGACATCACTGATGACATCATCGATGACATCACTGATGACATCATCGATGACATCATCGATGACATCATCGATGACATCATCGATGACATCACTGATGACATCATCGATGACATCATCGATGACATCATCGATGTCATCACTGATGACATCATCGATGACATCACGATGACATCATCGATGACATCATCGATGACATCACTGATGACATCATCGATGACATCACTGATGACATCATCGATGACATCATCGATGACATCACTGATGACATCATCGATGACATCATTGATGACATCATCGATGACATCATCGATGACATCACTGATGACATCATCGATGACATCATCGATGACATCACTGATGACATCATCGATGACATCATCGATGACATCACTGATGACATCATCGATGACATCACTGATGACATCATCGATGACATCACTGATGACATCATCGATGACATCACTGATGACATCATCGATGACATCATCGATGACATCATCGATGACATCACTGATGACATCATCGATGACATCATCGATGACATCATCGATGACATCACTGATGACATCATCGATGACATCACTGATGACATCATCGATGACATCACTGATGACATCATCGATGACATCATCGATGACATCACCGATGACATCATCGATGACATCACCGATGACATCATCGATGACATCACCGATGACATCATCGATGACATCACTGATGACATCACTGATGACATCATCGATGACATCATCGATGACATCACTGATGACATCATCGATGACATCACCGATTACATAATCGTTAACCTCACTGATGACATCATCGATGACATCAATTACATCACTGATGACAATCATTGACAACAATAATAACTTTATGGACAATTTCATTGTTGACATCACTGATGATCATCAATGAGTAACTTTGGTACAATCCTTTCAGAGCAACTTTGGTACAGTCCCTTAAGGAGCGACTTAGGTGCCAAAGTTTTAAAGTACCTATATACTGTCCCTTTAAGAGCAGCTTAAGTATTGTCCCTTTAAAAGAGACTTAGGTGCCATCCTTTGAAGACCAGCTTAAGTACTGACCAGTTTAAGTACTGACGGAGTCTGTGCGCAAAGCGGTTCGGGCTGTATTAATCGCATAACAATGGATGGAAGAAGAAGAAGACGGATTACAATATAGTGCTTTTAAAAGCACTATTATGACATCATTAATAGTATATTGGTTGACATCATTTCCGAGATCACTGATAACAATAATTGACAACAATTATAACTTTATCGACAACGTCACCGTTGACATCACTGATGACATCATCGATGACATCACTGATGACATCATCGATGACATCACTGATGACATCATCGATGACATCACTGATGACATCATCGATGACATCATCGATGACATCACTGATGACATCATCGATGACATCATTGATGACATCATCGATGACATCATCGATGACATCACTGATGACATCATCGATGACATCATTGATGACATCACTGATGACATCATCGATGACATCAACGATGACATCACTGATGACATCATCGATGACATCACTGATGACATCATCGATGACATCACTGATGACATCATCGATGACATCACTGATGACATCATCGATGACATCATCGATGACATCATCGATGACATCACTGATGACATCATCGATGACATCATCGATGACATCATCGATGACATCACTGATGACATCATCGATGACATCACTGATGACATCATCGATGACATCACTGATGACATCATCGATGACATCATCGATGACATCATCGATGACATCACCGATGACATCATCGATGACATCATCGATGACATCATCGATGACATCACCGATGACATCACATGATGACATCACTGATGACATCATCGATGACATCATCGATGACATCACTGATGACATCATCGATGACATCACCGATTACATAATCGTTAACCTCACTGATGACATCATCGATGACATCAATTACATCACTGATGACAATCATTGACAACAATAATAACTTTATGGACAATTTCATTGTTGACATCACTGATGATCATCAATGAGTAACTTTGGTACAATCCCTTTCAGAGCAACTTTGGTACAGTCCCTTAAGGAGCGACTTAGGTGCCAAAGTTTTAAAGTACCTATATACTGTCCCTTTAAGAGCAGCTTAAGTATTGTCCCTTTAAAAGAGACTTAGGTGCCATCCTTTGAAGACCAGCTTAAGTACTGACCAGTTTAAGTACTGACGGAGTCTGTGCGCAAAGCGGTTCGGGCTGTATTAATCGCATAACAATGGATGGAAGAAGAAGAAGACGGATTACAATATAGTGCTTTTAAAAGCACTATTATGACATCATTAATAGTATATTGGTTGACATCATTTCCGAGATCACTGATAACAATAATTGACAACAATTATAACTTTATCGACAACGTCACCGTTGACATCACTGATGACATCATCGATGACATCACTGATGACATCATCGATGACATCATCGATGACATCATCGATGACATCACTGATGACATCATCGATGACATCACTGATGACATCATCGATGACATCATCGATGACATCACTGATGACATCATCGATGACATCATCGATGACATCACTGATGACATCATCGATGACATCATTGATGACATCACTGATGACATCATCGATGACATCATTGATGACATCATCGATGACATCATCGATGACATCACTGATGACATCATCGATGACATCATCGATGACATCACTGATGACATCATCGATGACATCATCGATGACATCACTGATGACATCATCGATGACATCACTGATGACATCATCGATGACATCACTGATGACATCATCGATGACATCACTGATGACATCATCGATGACATCACTGATGACATCATCGATGACATCATCGATGACATCACGATGACATCATCGATGACATCACCGATGACATCATCGATGACATCACCGATGACATCATCGATGACATCACCGATGACATCATCGATGACATAACTGATGACATCACTGATGACATCATCGATGACATCATCGATGACATCACTGATGACATCATCGATGACATCACCGATTACATAATCGTTAACCTCACTGATGACATCATCGATGACATCAATTACATCACTGATGACAATCATTGACAACAATAATAACTTTATGGACAATTTCATTGTTGACATCACTGATGATCATCAATGAGTAACTTTGGTACAATCCCTTTCAGAGCAACTTTGGTACAGTCCCTTAAGGAGCGACTTAGGTGCCAAAGTTTTAAAGTACCTATATACTGTCCCTTTAAGAGCAGCTTAAGTATTGTCCCTTTAAAAGAGACTTAGGTGCCATCCTTTGAAGACCAGCTTAAGTACTGACCAGTTTAAGTACTGACGGAGTCTGTGCGCAAAGCGGTTCGGGCTGTATTAATCGCATAACAATGGATGGAAGAAGAAGAAGACGGATTACAATATAGTGCTTTTAAAAGCACTATTATGACATCATTAATAGTATATTGGTTGACATCATTTCCGAGATCACTGATAACAATAATTGACAACAATTATAACTTTATCGACAACGTCACCGTTGACATCACTGATGACATCATCGATGACATCACTGATGACATCATCGATGACATCACTGATGACATCATCGATGACATCACTGATGACATCATCGATGACATCACTGATGACATCATCGATGACATCATCGATGACATCATCGATGACATCATCGATGACATCACTGATGACATCATCGATGACATCATCGATGACATCATCGATGACATCACTGATGACATCATCGATGACATCACGATGACATCATCGATGACATCACTGATGACATCATCGATGACATCACTGATGACATCATCGATGACATCACTGATGACATCATCGATGACATCACTGATGACATCATCGATGACATCACTGATGACATCATCGATGACATCACTGATGACATCATCGATGACATCACTGATGACATCATCGATGACATCATCGATGACATCACTGATGACATCATCGATGACATCATCGATGACATCATCGATGACATCATCGATGACATCACTGATGACATCATCGATGACATCATCGATGACATCATCGATGACATCACCGATGACATCATGATGACATCATCGATGACATCATCGATGACATCATCGATGACATCATCGATGACATCACTGATGACATCATCGATGACATCACTGATGACATCATCGATGACATCACTGATGACATCATCGATGACATCACTGATGACATCATCGATGACATCACTGATGACATCATCGATGACATCATCGATGACATCACTGATGACATCATCGATGACATCACCGATGACATCATCGATGACATCACTGATGACATCATCGATGACATCACCGATTACATAATCGTTAACCTCACTGATGACATCATCGATGACATCAATTACATCACTGATGACAATCATTGACAACAATAATAACTTTATGGACAATTTCATTGTTGACATCACTGATGATCATCAATGAGTAACTTTGGTACAATCCCTTTCAGAGCAACTTTGGTACAGTCCCTTAAGGAGCGACTTAGGTGCCAAAGTTTTAAAGTACCTATATACTGTCCCTTTAAGAGCAGCTTAAGTATTGTCCCTTTAAAAGAGACTTAGGTGCCATCCTTTGAAGACCAGCTTAAGTACTGACCAGTTTAAGTACTGACGGAGTCTGTGCGCAAAGCGGTTCGGGCTGTATTAATCGCATAACAATGGATGGAAGAAGAAGAAGACGGATTACAATATAGTGCTTTTAAAAGCACTATTATGACATCATTAATAGTATATTGGTTGACATCATTTCCGAGATCACTGATAACAATAATTGACAACAATTATAACTTTATCGACAACGTCACCGTTGACATCACTGATGACATCATCGATGACATCACTGATGACATCATCGATGACATCACGATGACATCATCGATGACATCACTGATGACATCATCGATGACATCACTGATGACATCATCGATGACATCATCGATGACATCACTGATGACATCATCGATGACATCATGATGACATCATCGATGACATCATCGATGACATCACTGATGACATCATCGATGACATCATCGATGACATCACTGATGACATCATGATGACATCAACGATGACATCACTGATGACATCATCGATGACATCACTGATGACATCATCGATGACATCACTGATGACATCATCGATGACATCACTGATGACATCATCGATGACATCATCGATGACATCATCGATGACATCACTGATGACATCACCGATGACATCATCGATGACATCATCGATGACATCACTGATGACATCATCGATGACATCACTGATGACATCATCGATGACATCACTGATGACATCATCGATGACATCATCGATGACATCACCGATGACATCATCGATGACATCACCGATGACATCATCGATGACATCACCGATGACATCATCGATGACATCACTGATGACATCACTGATGACATCATCGATGACATCATCGATGACATCACTGATGACATCATCGATGACATCACCGATTACATAATCGTTAACCTCACTGATGACATCATCGATGACATCAATTACATCACTGATGACAATCATTGACAACAATAATAACTTTATGGACAATTTCATTGTTGACATCACTGATGATCATCAATGAGTAACTTTGGTACAATCCCTTTCAGAGCAACTTTGGTACAGTCCCTTAAGGAGCGACTTAGGTGCCAAAGTTTTAAAGTACCTATATACTGTCCCTTTAAGAGCAGCTTAAGTATTGTCCCTTTAAAAGAGACTTAGGTGCCATCCTTTGAAGACCAGCTTAAGTACTGACCAGTTTAAGTACTGACGGAGTCTGTGCGCAAAGCGGTTCGGGCTGTATTAATCGCATAACAATGGATGGAAGAAGAAGAAGACGGATTACAATATAGTGCTTTTAAAAGCACTATTATGACATCATTAATAGTATATTGGTTGACATCATTTCCGAGATCACTGATAACAATAATTGACAACAATTATAACTTTATCGACAACGTCACCGTTGACATCACTGATGACATCATCGATGACATCACTGATGACATCATCGATGACATCACTGATGACATCATCGATGACATCACTGATGACATCATCGATGACATCACGATGACATCATCGATGACATCATCGATGACATCATCGATGACATCATCGATGACATCACTGATGACATCATCGATGACATCATCGATGACATCATCGATGACATCACTGATGACATCATCGATGACATCAACGATGACATCATCGATGACATCACTGATGACATCATCGATGACATCACTGATGACATCATCGATGACATCACTGATGACATCATCGATGACATCACTGATGACATCATCGATGACATCACTGATGACATCATCGATGACATCACTGATGACATCATCGATGACATCACTGATGACATCATCGATGACATCATCGATGACATCACTGATGACATCATCGATGACATCATCGATGACATCATCGATGACATCACTGATGACATCATCGATGACATCATCGATGACATCATCGATGACATCACCGATGACATCACTGATGACATCATCGATGACATCACGATGACATCATCGATGACATCATCGATGACATCACTGATGACATCATCGATGACATCACTGATGACATCATCGATGACATCACTGATGACATCATCGATGACATCACTGATGACATCATCGATGACATCACTGATGACATCATCGATGACATCATCGATGACATCACTGATGACATCATCGATGACATCATCGATGACATCATCGATGACATCACTGATGACATCATCGATGACATCACCGATTACATAATCGTTCAACCTCACTGATGACATCATCGATGACATCAATTACATCACTGATGACAATCATTGACAACAATAATAACTTTATGGACAATTTCATTGTTGACATCACTGATGATCATCAATGAGTAACTTTGGTACAATCCCTTTCAGAGCAACTTTGGTACAGTCCCTTAAGGAGCGACTTAGGTGCCAAAGTTTTAAAGTACCTATATACTGTCCCTTTAAGAGCAGCTTAAGTATTGTCCCTTTAAAAGAGACTTAGGTGCCATCCTTTGAAGACCAGCTTAAGTACTGACCAGTTTAAGTACTGACGGAGTCTGTGCGCAAAGCGGTTCGGGCTGTATTAATCGCATAACAATGGATGGAAGAAGAAGAAGACGGATTACAATATAGTGCTTTTAAAAGCACTATTATGACATCATTAATAGTATATTGGTTGACATCATTTCCGAGATCACTGATAACAATAATTGACAACAATTATAACTTTATCGACAACGTCACCGTTGACATCACTGATGACATCATCGATGACATCACTGATGACATCATCGATGACATCACTGATGACATCATCGATGACATCACTGATGACATCATCGATGACATCACTGATGACATCATCGATGACATCATCGATGACATCATCGATGACATCATCGATGACATCACTGATGACATCATGATGACATCATCGATGACATCATCGATGACATCATCGATGACATCACTGATGACATCATCGATGACATCACGATGACATCATCGATGACATCACTGATGACATCATCGATGACATCACTGATGACATCATCGATGACATCACTGATGACATCATCGATGACATCACTGATGACATCATCGATGACATCACTGATGACATCATCGATGACATCACTGATGACATCATCGATGACATCACTGATGACATCATCGATGACATCATCGATGACATCACTGATGACATCATCGATGACATCATCGATGACATCATCGATGACATCATCGATGACATCACTGATGACATCATCGATGACATCATCGATGACATCATCGATGACATCATCGATGACATCACCGATGACATCACTGATGACATCATCGATGACATCACTGATGACATCATCGATGACATCATTGATGACATCATCGATGACATCATCGATGACATCACTGATGACATCATCGATGACATCATCGATGACATCACTGATGACATCATCGATGACATCAACGATGACATCACTGATGATATCATCGATGACATCACTGATGACATCATCGATGACATCACTGATGACATCATCGATGACATCACTGATGACATCATCGATGACATCATCGATGACATCATCGATGACATCACTGATGACATCACCCATGACATCATCGATGACATCATCGATGACATCACTGATGACATCATCGATGACATCACTGATGACATCATCGATGACATCATCGATGACATCACCGATGACATCATCGATGACATCACCGATGACATCATCGATGACATCACCGATGACATCATCGATGACATCACCGATGACATCATCGATGACATCACCGAGGACATCACTGATGACATCATCGATGACGTCATCAATGACATCACTGATTACATCATCGATGACATCACCGATTACATAATCGTTGACCTCACTGATGACATCATCGATGACATCAATTACATCACTGATGACAATCATTGACAACAATAATAACTTTATGGACAATTTCATTGTTGACATCACTGATGATCATCAATGAGTAACTTTGGTACAATCCCTTTCAGAGCAACTTTGGTACAGTCCCTTAAGGAGCGACTTAGGTGCCAAAGTTTTAAAGTACCTATATACTGTCCCTTTAAGAGCAGCTTAAGTATTGTCCCTTTAAAAGAGACTTAGGTGCCATCCTTTGAAGACCAGCTTAAGTACTGACCAGTTTAAGTACTGACGGAGTCTGTGCGCAAAGCGGTTCGGGCTGTATTAATCGCATAACAATGGATGGAAGAAGAAGAAGACGGATTACAATATAGTGCTTTTAAAAGCACTATTATGACATCATTAATAGTATATTGGTTGACATCATTTCCGAGATCACTGATAACAATAATTGACAACAATTATAACTTTATCGACAACGTCACCGTTGACATCACTGATGACATCATCGATGACATCACTGATGACATCATCGATGACATCACTGATGACATCATCGATGACATCACTGATGACATCATCGATGACATCACTGATGACATCATCGATGACATCATCGATGACATCATCGATGACATCATCGATGACATCACTGATGACATCATCGATGACATCACGATGACATCATCGATGACATCACTGATGACATCATCGATGACATCACGATGACATCATCGATGACATCACTGATGACATCATCGATGACATCACTGATGACATCATCGATGACATCACTGATGACATCATCGATGACATCACTGATGACATCATCGATGACATCACTGATGACATCATCGATGACATCACTGATGACATCATCGATGACATCACTGATGACATCATCGATGACATCATCGATGACATCACTGATGACATCATCGATGACATCATCGATGACATCATCGATGACATCATCGATGACATCACTGATGACATCATCGATGACATCATCGATGACATCATCGATGACATCATCGATGACATCACTGATGACATCATCGATGACATCACGATGACATCATCGATGACATCATCGATGACATCACTGATGACATCATCGATGACATCACTGATGACATCATCGATGACATCACTGATGACATCATCGATGACATCACGATGACATCATCGATGACATCACTGATGACATCATCGATGACATCATCGATGACATCACTGATGACATCATCGATGACATCACCGATGATACATCGATGACATCACTGATGACATCATCGATGACATCACCGATTACATAATCGTTAACCTCACTGATGACATCATCGATGACATCAATTACATCACTGATGACAATCATTGACAACAATAATAACTTTATGGACAATTTCATTGTTGACATCACTGATGATCATCAATGAGTAACTTTGGTACAATCCCTTTCAGAGCAACTTTGGTACAGTCCCTTAAGGAGCGACTTAGGTGCCAAAGTTTTAAAGTACCTATATACTGTCCCTTTAAGAGCAGCTTAAGTATTGTCCCTTTAAAAGAGACTTAGGTGCCATCCTTTGAAGACCAGCTTAAGTACTGACCAGTTTAAGTACTGACGGAGTCTGTGCGCAAAGCGGTTCGGGCTGTATTAATCGCATAACAATGGATGGAAGAAGAAGAAGACGGATTACAATATAGTGCTTTTAAAAGCACTATTATGACATCATTAATAGTATATTGGTTGACATCATTTCCGAGATCACTGATAACAATAATTGACAACAATTATAACTTTATCGACAACGTCACCGTTGACATCACTGATGACATCATCGATGACATCACTGATGACATCATCGATGACATCACTGATGACATCATCGATGACATCACTGATGACATCATCGATGACATCACTGATGACATCATCGATGACATCATCGATGACATCATCGATGACATCATCGATGACATCACTGATGACATCATCGATGACATCATCGATGACATCATCGATGACATCACCGATGACATCACTGATGACATCATCGATGACATCACGATGACATCATCGATGACATCACTGATGACATCATCGATGACATCACTGATGACATCATCGATGACATCACTGATGACATCATCGATGACATCACTGATGACATCATCGATGACATCACTGATGACATCATCGATGACATCACTGATGACATCATCGATGACATCACTGATGACATCATCGATGACATCATCGATGACATCACTGATGACATCATCGATGACATCATCGATGACATCATCGATGACATCATCGATGACATCAATGATGACATCAAAGATGACATCATCGATGACATCATCGATGACATCACCGATGACATCACTGATGACATCATCGATGACATCAACGATGACATCATCGATGACATCATCGATGACATCACTGATGACATCATCGATGACATCACTGATGACATCATCGATGACATCATCGATGACATCATCGATGACATCACTGATGACATCATCGATGACATCATCGATGACATCATCGATGACATCACTGATGACATCATCGATGACATCACTGATGACATCATCGATGACATCATCGATGACATCACTGATGACATCATCGATGACATCACTGATGACATCATCGATGACATCATCGATGACATCACTGATGACATCATCGATGACATCATTGATGACATCATCGATGACATCATCGATGACATCACTGATGACATCATCGATGACATCACGATGACATCACTGATGACATCATTGATGACATCATCGATGACATCACTGATGACATCATCGATGACATCACTGATGACATCATCGATGACATCACTGATGACATCATCGATGACATCACTGATGACATCATCGATGACATCATCGATGACATCATCGATGACATCACTGATGACATCATCGATGACATCATCGATGACATCATCGATGACATCACTGATGACATCATCGATGACATCACTGATGACATCATCGATGACATCACTGATGACATCATCGATGACATCACCGATGACATCACTGATGACATCATCGATGACATCACCGATGACATCATCGATGACATCACTGATGACATCATCGATGACATCACTGATGACATCACTGATGACATCATCGATGACATCATCGATGACATCACTGATGACATCATCGATGACATCACTGATGACATCATCGATGACATCACTGATGACATCATCGATGACATCACTGATGACATCATCGATGACGTCATCGATGACATCACTGATGACGTCATCGATGACATCACCGATGACATCATCGATGACATCACCGATGACATCATCGATGACATCACCGATTACATAATCGTTAACCTCACTGATGACATCATCGATGACATCAATTACATCACTGATGACAATCATTGACAACAATAATAACTTTATGGACAATTTCATTGTTGACATCACTGATGATCATCAATGAGTAACTTTGGTACAATCCCTTTCAGAGCAACTTTGGTACAGTCCCTTAAGGAGCGACTTAGGTGCCAAAGTTTTAAAGTACCTATATACTGTCCCTTTAAGAGCAGCTTAAGTATTGTCCCTTTAAAAGAGACTTAGGTGCCATCCTTTGAAGACCAGCTTAAGTACTGACCAGTTTAAGTACTGACGGAGTCTGTGCGCAAAGCGGTTCGGGCTGTATTAATCGCATAACAATGGATGGAAGAAGAAGAAGACGGATTACAATATAGTGCTTTTAAAAGCACTATTATGACATCATTAATAGTATATTGGTTGACATCATTTCCGAGATCACTGATAACAATAATTGACAACAATTATAACTTTATCGACAACGTCACCGTTGACATCACTGATGACATCATCGATGACATCACTGATGACATCATCGATGACATCACCGATGACATCATCGATGACATCACTGATGACATCATCAATGACATCATCGATGACATCATTGATGACATCATCGATGACATCATGATGACATCATCGATGACATCATCGATGACATCACTGATGACATCATCGATGACATCATCGATGACATCACTGATGACATCATGATGACATCATCGATGACATCACTGATGACATCATCGATGACATCACTGATGACATCATCGATGACATCACTGATGACATCATCGATGACATCACTGATGACATCATCGATGACATCATCGATGACATCATCGATGACATCACTGATGACATCACCCATGACATCATCGATGACATCATCGATGACATCACTGATGACATCATCGATGACATCACTGATGACATCATCGATGACATCACTGATGACATCATCGATGACATCATCGATGACATCACCGATGACATCATCGATGACATCACCGATGACATCATCGATGACATCACCGATGACATCATCGATGACATAACTGATGACATCACTGATGACATCATCGATGACATCATCGATGACATCACTGATGACATCATCGATGACATCACCGATTACATAATCGTTAACCTCACTGATGACATCATCGATGACATCAATTACATCACTGATGACAATCATTGACAACAATAATAACTTTATGGACAATTTCATTGTTGACATCACTGATGATCATCAATGAGTAACTTTGGTACAATCCCTTTCAGAGCAACTTTGGTACAGTCCCTTAAGGAGCGACTTAGGTGCCAAAGTTTTAAAGTACCTATATACTGTCCCTTTAAGAGCAGCTTAAGTATTGTCCCTTTAAAAGAGACTTAGGTGCCATCCTTTGAAGACCAGCTTAAGTACTGACCAGTTTTAAGTACTGACGGAGTCTGTGCGCAAAGCGGTTCGGGCTGTATTAATCGCATAACAATGGATGAAGAAGAAGAAGACGGATTACAATATAGTGCTTTTAAAAGCACTATTATGACATCATTAATAGTATATTGGTTGACATCATTTCCGAGATCACTGATAACAATAATTGACAACAATTATAACTTTATCGACAACGTCACCGTTGACATCACTGATGACATCATCGATGACATCACTGATGACATCATCGATGACATCACTGATGACATCATCGATGACATCACTGATGACATCATCGATGACATCACTGATGACATCATCGATGACATCATCGATGACATCATCGATGACATCATCGATGACATCACTGATGACATCATCGATGACATCATCGATGACATCATCGATGACAAAAATCATCGATGACATCACTGATGACATCATCGATGACATCACGATGACATCATCGATGACATCACTGATGACATCATCGATGACATCACTGATGACATCATCGATGACATCACTGATGACATCATCGATGACATCACTGATGACATCATCGATGACATCACTGATGACATCATCGATGACATCACTGATGACATCATCGATGACATCACTGATGACATCATCGATGACATCATCGATGACATCACTGATGACATCATCGATGACATCATCGATGACATCATCGATGACATCATCGATGACATCACTGATGACATCATCGATGACATCATCGATGACATCATCGATGACATCACCGATGACATCACTGATGACATCATCGTGATGACATCATACGATGACATCATCGATGACATCAATCGATGACATCACTGATGACATCATCGATGATCACTGATGACATCAAGATCATCATGACATCATCGATGACTCATCGATGACATCACGATGACATCATCGATGACATCATCGATGACATCATCGTGACATCACTGATGACATCATCGATGACATCACTGATGACATCATCGATGACACATCACCGATGACATCACTGATGACATCATCGATGACATCACTGATGACATCATCGATGACATCATCGATGACATCACTGATGACATCATCGATGACATCATTAATGATGACATCATCGATGACATCATCGATGACATCACTGATAATTCTCATCGATGACATCATCGATGACATCACTGATGACATCATCGATGACATCATCGATGACATCACTGATGACATCATCGATGACATCACTGATGACATCATCGATGACATCACTGATGACATCATCGATGACATCACTGATGACATCATCGATGACATCACTGATGACATCATCGATGACATCACTGATGACATCATCGATGACATCATCGATGACATCATCGATGACATCACTGATGACATCATCGATGACATCACTGATGACATCATCGATGACATCACTGATGACATCATCGATGACATCATCGATGACATCACCGATGACATCATCGATGACATCACCGATGACATCATCGATGACATCACCGATGACATCATCGATGACATCACTGATGACATCACTGATGACATCATCGATGACATCATCGATGACATCACTGATGACATCATCGATGACATCACCGATTACATAATCGTTAACCTCACTGATGACATCATCGATGATGACATCACTGATGACATCATTGACAACAATAATAACTTTATGGACAATTTCATTGTTGACATCACTGATGATCATCAATGAGTAACTTTGGTACAATCCCTTTCAGAGCAACTTTGGTACAGTCCCTTAAGGAGCGACTTAGGTGCCAAAGTTTTAAAGTACCTATATACTGTCCCTTTAAGAGCAGCTTAAGTATTGTCCCTTTAAAAGAGACTTAGGTGCCATCCTTTGAAGACCAGCTTAAGTACTGACCAGTTTAAGTACTGACGGAGTCTGTGCGCAAAGCGGTTCGGGCTGTATTAATCGCATAACAATGGATGGAAGAAGAAGAAGACGGATTACAATATAGTGCTTTTAAAAGCACTATTATGACATCATTAATAGTATATTGGTTGACATCATTTCCGAGATCACTGATAACAATAATTGACAACAATTATAACTTTATCGACAACGTCACCGTTGACATCACTGATGACATCATCGATGACATCACTGATGACATCATCGATGACATCACTGATGACATCATCCGATGACATCACTGATGACATCATCGATGACATCATCGATGACATCACTGATGACATCATCGATGACATCATTGATGACATCATCTGACATCATCGATGACATCACTGATGACATCATCGATGACATCATTGATGACATCACTGATGACATCATCGATGACATCATCGATGACATCACTGATGACATCATCGATGACATCACTGATGACATCATCGATGACATCACTGATGACATCATCGATGACATCACTGATGACATCATCGATGACATCACGATGACATCATCGATGACATCACTGATGACATCATCGATGACATCATCGATGACATCATCGATGACATCACTGATGACATCATCGATGACATCACTGATGACATCATCGATGACATCACTGATGACATCATCGATGACATCATCGATGACATCATCGATGACATCACCGATGACATCATCGATGACATCATCGATGACATCATCGATGACATCACCGATGACATCACTGATGACATCACTGATGACATCATCGATGACATCATCGATGACATCACTGATGACATCATCGATGACATCACCGATTACATAATCGTTAACCTCACTGATGACATCATCGATGACATCAATTACATCACTGATGACAATCATTGACAACAATAATAACTTTATGGACAATTTCATTGTTGACATCACTGATGATCATCAATGAGTAACTTTGGTACAATCCCTTTCAGAGCAACTTTGGTACAGTCCCTTAAGGAGCGACTTAGGTGCCAAAGTTTTAAAGTACCTATATACTGTCCCTTTAAGAGCAGCTTAAGTATTGTCCCTTTAAAAGAGACTTAGGTGCCATCCTTTGAAGACCAGCTTAAGTACTGACCAGTTTAAGTACTGACGGAGTCTGTGCGCAAAGCGGTTCGGGCTGTATTAATCGCATAACAATGGATGGAAGAAGAAGAAGACGGATTACAATATAGTGCTTTTAAAAGCACTATTATGACATCATTAATAGTATATTGGTTGACATCATTTCCGAGATCACTGATAACAATAATTGACAACAATTATAACTTTATCGACAACGTCACCGTTGACATCACTGATGACATCATCGATGACATCACTGATGACATCATCGATGACATCATGATGACATCATCGATGACATCACTGATGACATCACTGATGACATCATTGATGACATCACTGATGACATCATCGATGACATCATCGATGACATCACTGATGACATCATCGATGACATCATTGATGACATCACTGATGACATCATCGATGACATCATGATGACATCACTGATGACATCATCGATGACATCATTGATGACATCATCGATGACATCATCGATGACATCACTGATGACATCATCGATGACATCATCGATGACATCACTGATGACATCATCGATGACATCATCGATGACATCACTGATGACATCATCGATGACATCACTGATGACATCATCGATGACATCACTGATGACATCATCGATGACATCACTGATGACATCATCGATGACATCACTGATGACATCATCGATGGACATCATCGATGACATCACGATGACATCATCGATGACATCACCGATGACATCATCGATGACATCACTGATGACATCATCGATGACATCACCGATGACATCATCGATGACATCACTGATGACATCATCGATGACATCATCGATGACATCATCGATGACATCACTGATGACACCAATCATCGATGACATCACCGATTACATAATCGATTACACCTCACTGATGACATCATCGATGACATCAATTACATCACTGATGACAATCATTGACAACAATAATAACTTTATGGACAATTTCATTGTTGACATCACTGATGATCATCAATGAGTAACTTTGGTACAATCCCTTTCAGAGCAACTTTGGTACAGTCCCTTAAGGAGCGACTTAGGTGCCAAAGTTTTAAAGTACCTATATACTGTCCCTTTAAGAGCAGCTTAAGTATTGTCCCTTTAAAAGAGACTTAGGTGCCATCCTTTGAAGACCAGCTTAAGTACTGACCAGTTTAAGTACTGACGGAGTCTGTGCGCAAAGCGGTTCGGGCTGTATTAATCGCATAACAATGGATGGAAGAAGAAGAAGACGGATTACAATATAGTGCTTTTAAAAGCACTATTATGACATCATTAATAGTATATTGGTTGACATCATTTCCGAGATCACTGATAACAATAATTGACAACAATTATAACTTTATCGACAACGTCACCGTTGACATCACTGATGACATCATCGATGACATCACTGATGACATCATCGATGACATCACTGATGACATCATCGATGACATCACTGATGACATCATCGATGACATCACTGATGACATCATCGATGACATCATCGATGACATCATCGATGACATCATCGATGACATCACGATGACATCATCGATGACATCATCGATGACATCATCGATGACATCATCGATGACATCACTGATGACATCATCGATGACATCACTGATGACATCATCGATGACATCACTGATGACATCATCGATGACATCACTGATGACATCATCGATGACATCACTGATGACATCATCGATGACATCACTGATGACATCATCGATGACATCACTGATGACATCATCGATGACATCACTGATGACATCATCGATGACATCACTGATGACATCATCGACATCGATGACATCATCGATGACATCACGATGACATCATCGATGACATCATCGATGACATCATCGATGACATCATCGATGACATCACTGATGACATCATCGATGACATCATCGATGACATCACGATGACATCATCGATGACATCACTGATGACATCATCGATGACATCACGATGACATCATCGATGACATCATCGATGACATCACTGATGACATCATCGATGACATCACTGATGACATCATCGATGACATCATCGATGACATCATCGATGACATCACGATGACATCACTGATGACATCAGCGATGACATCATACGATGACATCATCGATGAAATCACCGATGACATCACGATGACTCACGATGACATCACGATGTGGTACATCACTGATGAATCATCGATGACATCACTGATGACATCACGATGACATCATCGTGACATCACTGATGACATCATCGATGACATCATTGATGACATCATCGATGACATCATCGATGACATCACTGATGAATCATCGATGACATCATCGATGACATCACTGATGACATCATTGATGACATCATCGATGACATCACTGATGACATCATCGATGACATCACTGATGACATCATCGATGACATCACTGATGACATCATCGATGACATCACTGATGACATCATCGATGACATCATCGATGACATCATCGATGACATCACTGATGACATCATCGATGACATCATCGATGACATCATCGATGACATCACTGATGACATCATATCATCGATGACATCACTGATGACATCATCGATGACATCACTGATGACATCATCGATGACATCATCGATGACATCATCGATGACATCCATGACATCACATCGATGACATCACTGATGACATCATCGATGACATCACTGATGACATCATCGATGACATCACTGATGACATCATCGATGACATCACTGATGACATCATCGATGACATCACTGATGACATCATCGATGACATCACTGATGACATCATCGATGACATCACTGATGACATCATCGATGACATCACTGATGACATCATCGATGACATCATCGATGACATCACTGATGACATCATCGATGACATCACGATGACATCAATCGATGACATCACTGATGACATCATCGATGACATCACCGATTACATAATCGTTAACCTCACTGATGACATCATCGATGACATCAATTACATCACTGATGACAATCATTGACAACAATAATAACTTTATGGACAATTTCATTGTTGACATCACTGATGATCATCAATGAGTAACTTTGGTACAATCCCTTTCAGAGCAACTTTGGTACAGTCCCTTAAGGAGCGACTTAGGTGCCAAAGTTTTAAAGTACCTATATACTGTCCCTTTAAGAGCAGCTTAAGTATTGTCCCTTTAAAAGAGACTTAGGTGCCATCCTTTGAAGACCAGCTTAAGTACTGACCAGTTTAAGTACTGACGGAGTCTGTGCGCAAAGCGGTTCGGGCTGTATTAATCGCATAACAATGGATGGAAGAAGAAGAAGACGGATTACAATATAGTGCTTTTAAAGCACTATTATGACATCATTAATAGTATATTGGTTGACATCATTTCCGAGATCACTGATAACAATAATTGACAACAATTATAACTTTATCGACAACGTCACCGTTGACATCACTGATGACATCATCGATGACATCACTGATGACATCATCGATGACATCACTGATGACATCATCGATGACATCACTGATGACATCATCGATGACATCACTGATGACATCATCGATGACATCATCGATGACATCATCGATGACATCATCGATGACATCACTGATGACATCATCGATGACATCATCGATGACATCATCGATGACATCACCGATGACATCACTGATGACATCATCGATGACATCAACGATGACATCATCGATGACATCACTGATGACATCATCGATGACATCACTGATGACATCATCGATGACATCACTGATGACATCATCGATGACATCACTGATGACATCATCGATGACATCACTGATGACATCATCGATGACATCACTGATGACATCATCGATGACATCACTGATGACATCATCGATGACATCATCGATGACATCACTGATGACATCATCGATGACATCATCGATGACATCATCGATACTCATCGATGACATCACTGATGACATCACCGATGACATCATCGATGACATCATCGATGACATCACCGATGACATCACTGATGACATCATCGATGACATCACCGATGACATCATCGATGACATCATCGATGACATCACTGATGACATCATCGATGACATCACTGATGACATCATCGATGACATCATCGATGACATCATCGATGACATCATCGATTGACATCACTGAGACATCATCGTGACATCATCGATGACATCATCGATGACATCACTGATGACATCATCGATCATACTGATGACATCATCGATGACATCACCGATGACATCACTGATGACATCATCGATGACATCACTGATGACATCACGATGACATCATCGATGACATCACTGATGACATCATCGATGACATCATTGATGACATCATCGATGACATCATCGATGACATCACTGATGACATCATCGATGACATCATCGATGACATCACTGATGACATCATCGATGACATCATCGATGACATCACTGATGACATCATCGAATGACATCATCGATGACATCACTGATGAGACATCATCGATGACATCACTGATGACATCATCGATGACATCACTGATGACATCATCGATGACATCATCGATGACATCATCGATGACATCACTGATGACATCACCGATGACATCACGATGACATCATCGATGACATCACGATGACATCATCGATGACATCACTGATGACATCATCGATGACATCACTGATGACATCATCGATGACATCATCGATGACATCATGATCACCGATGACATCATCGATGACATCACCGATGACATCATCGATGACATCACCGATGACATCATCGATGACATAACTGATGACATCACTGATGACATCATCGATGACATCATCGATGACATCACTGATGACATCATCGATGACATCACCGATTACATAATCGTTAACCTCACTGATGACATCATCGATGACATCAATTACATCACTGATGACAATCATTGACAACAATAATAACTTTATGGACAATTTCATTGTTGACATCACTGATGATCATCAATGAGTAACTTTGGTACAATCCCTTTCAGAGCAACTTTGGTACAGTCCCTTAAGGAGCGACTTAGGTGCCAAAGTTTTAAAGTACCTATATACTGTCCCTTTAAGAGCAGCTTAAGTATTGTCCCTTTAAAAGAGACTTAGGTGCCATCCTTTGAAGACCAGCTTAAGTACTGACCAGTTTAAGTACTGACGGAGTCTGTGCGCAAGCGGTTCGGGCTGTATTAATCGCATAACAATGGATGGAAGAAGAAGAAGACGGATTACAATATAGTGCTTTTAAAAGCACTATTATGACATCATTAATAGTATATTGGTTGACATCATTTCCGAGATCACTGATAACAATAATTGACAACAATTATAACTTTATCGACAACGTCACCGTTGACATCACTGATGACATCATCGATGACATCACTGATGACATCATCGATGACATCACTGATGACATCATCGATGACATCACTGATGACATCATCGATGACATCACTGATGACATCATCGATGACATCATCATGACATCATCGATGACATCATTGATGACATCACTGATGACATCATCGATGACATCACGATGACATCATCGATGACATCACTGATGACATCACGATGACATCATCGATGACATCATCGATGACATCATCGATGACATCACTGATGACATCATCGATGACATCACTGATGACATCATCGATGACATCACTGATGACATCATCGATGACATCACTGATGACATCATCGATGACATCACTGATGACATCATCGATGACATCACTGATGACATCATCGATGACATCACTGATGACATCATCGATGACATCATCGATGACATCACTGATGACATCATCGATGACATCATCGATGACATCATCGATGACATCATCGATGACATCACTGATGACATCATCGATGACATCATCGATGACATCACGATGACATCACCGATGACATCACTGATGACATCATCGATGACATCAACGATGACATCATCGATGACATAATCGATGACATCACTGATGACATCATCGATGACATCACTGATGACATCATCGATGACATCATCAAAAAAAAAAAATTGTTTTGACATCATCGATGACATCACTGATGACATCATCGATACATCATCTGATGACATCATCATGACAATCACTGATGACATCATCGATGACATCACTGATGACATCATCTGATGACATCAACCGATGACATCACTTGATGACATCATCGATGACATCACTGATGACATCATCGATGACATCATCGTGTACAATCCGGATGACATCATCGATGACATCATGATGACATCAATCGATGACATCATCGATGACATCACTGATGACATCATCGATGACATCATTGATGACATCACGATGACATCATTGATGACATCAACGATGACATCACTGATGACATATCATCGATGACATCACTGATGACATCATCGATGACATCACTGATGACATCATCGATGACATCACTGATGACATCATCGATGACATCATCGATGACATCATCGATGACATCACTGATGACATCATCGATGACATCACGATGACATCATCGATGACATCACTGATGACATCATCGATGACATCACGATGACATCATCGATGACATCACTGATGACATCATCGATGACATCATCGATGACATCACCGATGACATCATCGATGACATCACCGATGACATCATCGATGACATCACCGATGACATCATCGATGACATAACTGATGACATCATGATGACATCATCGATGACATCATCGATGACATCACTGATGACATCATCGATGACATCACCGATTACATAATCGTTAACCTCACTGATGACATCATCGATGACATCAATTACATCACTGATGACAATCATTGACAACAATAATAACTTTATGGACAATTTCATTGTTGACATCACTGATGATCATCAATGAGTAACTTTGGTACAATCCCTTTCAGAGCAACTTTGGTACAGTCCCTTAAGGAGCGACTTAGGTGCCAAAGTTTTAAAGTACCTATATACTGTCCCTTTAAGAGCAGCTTAAGTATTGTCCCTTTAAAGAGACTTAGGTGCCATCCTTTGAAGACCAGCTTAAGTACTGACCAGTTTAAGTACTGACGGAGTCTGTGCGCAAAGCGGTTCGGGCTGTATTAATCGCATAACAATGGATGGAAGAAGAAGAAGACGGATTACAATATAGTGCTTTTAAAAGCACTATTATGACATCATTAATAGTATATTGGTTGACATCATTTCCGAGATCACTGATAACAATAATTGACAACAATTATAACTTTATCGACAACGTCACCGTTGACATCACTGATGACATCATCGATGACATCACTGATGACATCATCGATGACATCACTGATGACATCATCGATGACATCACATCACTGATGACATCATCGATGACATCATTGATGACATCACTGATGACATCATCGATGACATCATTGATGACATCATCGATGACATCATCGATGACATCACTGATGACATCATCGATGACATCATCGATGACATCACTGATGACATCATTGATGACATCACGATGACATCACTGATGACATCATCGATGACATCACTGATGACATCATCGATGACATCACTGATGACATCATCGATGACATCACTGATGACATCATCGATGACATCATCGATGACATCATCGATGACATCACTGATGACATCATCGATGACATCATCGATGACATCATCGATGACATCACTGATGACATCATCGATGACATCACTGATGACATCATCGATGACATCACTGATGACATCATCGATGACATCATCGATGACATCATCGATGACATCACCGATGACATCATCGATGACATCATCGATGACATCATCGATGACATCATCGATGACATCACTGATGACATCACTGATGACATCAATCGATGACATCATCGATGACATCACTGATGACATCATCGATGACATCACCGATTACATAATCGTTAACCTCACTGATGACATCATCGATGACATCAATTACATCACTGATGACAATCATTGACAACAATAATAACTTTATGGACAATTTCATTGTTGACATCACTGATGATCATCAATGAGTAACTTTGGTACAATCCCTTTCAGAGCAACTTTGGTACAGTCCCTTAAGGAGCGACTTAGGTGCCAAAGTTTTAAAGTACCTATATACTGTCCCTTTAAGAGCAGCTTAAGTATTGTCCCTTTAAAGAGACTTAGGTGCCATCCTTTGAAGACAGCTTAAGTACTGACCAGTTTAAGTACTGACGGAGTCTGTGCGCAAAGCGGTTCGGGCTGTATTAATCGCATAACAATGGATGGAAGAAGAAGAAGACGGATTACAATATAGTGCTTTTAAAAGCACTATTATGACATCATTAATAGTATATTGGTTGACATCATTTCCGAGATCACTGATAACATAATTGACAACAATTATAACTTTATCGACAACGTCACCGTTGACATCACTGATGACATCATCGATGACATCACTGATGACATCATCGATGACATCACGATGACATCATCGATGACATCACATGACATCACTGATGACATCATCGATGACATCATGATGACATCATCGATGACATCATCGATGACATCACTGATGACATCATCGATGACATCATTGATGACATCACTGATGACATCATCGATGACATCATTGATGACATCACTGATGACATCATCGATGACATCATGATGACATCATCGATGACATCATCGATGACATCACTGATGACATCACCGATGACATCATCGATGACATCACTGATGACATCATCGATGACATCATTGATGACATCACTGATGACATCATCGATGACATCACTGATGACATCATCGATGACATCACTGATGACATCATCGATGACATCACTGATGACATCATCGATGACATCACTGATGACATCATCGATGACATCATCGATGACATCACTGATGACATAATCGATGACATCACTGATGACATCATCGATGACATCACCGATGACATCATCGATGACATCACCGATGACATCATCGATGACATAACTGATGACATCACTGATGACATCATCGATGACATCATCGATGACATCACTGATGACATCATCGATGACATCACCGATTACATAATCGTTAACCTCACTGATGACATCATCGATGACATCAATTACATCACTGATGACAATCATTGACAACAATAATAACTTTATGGACAATTTCATTGTTGACATCACTGATGATCATCAATGAGTAACTTTGGTACAATCCCTTTCAGAGCAACTTTGGTACAGTCCCTTAAGGAGCGACTTAGGTGCCAAAGTTTTAAAGTACCTATATACTGTCCCTTTAAGAGCAGCTTAAGTATTGTCCCTTTAAAAGAGACTTAGGTGCCATCCTTTGAAGACCAGCTTAAGTACTGACCAGTTTAAGTACTGACGGAGTCTGTGCGCAAAGCGGTTCGGGCTGTATTAATCGCATAACAATGGATGGAAGAAGAAGAAGACGGATTACAATATAGTGCTTTTAAAAGCACTATTATGACATCATTAATAGTATATTGGTTGACATCATTTCCGAGATCACTGATAACAATAATTGACAACAATTATAACTTTATCGACAACGTCACCGTTGACATCACTGATGACATCATCGATGACATCACTGATGACATCATCGATGACATCACTGATGACATCATCGATGACATCACTGATGACATCATCGATGACATCACTGATGACATCATCGATGACATCATCAATGACATCATCGATGACATCATCGATGACATCATGATGACATCATCGATGACATCATCGATGACATCATCGATGACATCACCGATGACATCACTGATGACATCATCGATGACATCACGATGACATCATCGATGACATCACTGATGACATCATCGATGACATCACTGATGACATCATCGATGACATCACTGATGACATCATCGATGACATCACTGATGACATCATCGATGACATCACTGATGACATCATCGATGACATCACTGATGACATCATCGATGACATCACTGATGACATCATCGATGACATCATCGATGACATCACTGATGACATCATCGATGACATCATCGATGACATCATCGATGACATCATCGATGACATCACTGATGACATCATCGATGACATCATCGATGACATCATCGATTACATCATCGATGACATCACTGATGACATCATCGATGACATCAACGATGACATCATCGATGACATCATCGATGACATCACTGATGACATCATCGATGACATCACTGATGACATCATCGATGACATCATCGATGACATCATCGATGACATCATCGATGACATCACTGATGACATCATCGATGACATCATCGATGACATCATCGATGACATCACCGATGACATCATGATGACATCATCGTGACATCAACGATGACATCATCGATGACATCATCGATGACATCACTGATGACATCATCGAGACATCATGATGACATCATCGATGACATCACTGATGACATCATCGATGACATCACTGATGACATCATCGATGACATCACTGATGACATCATCGATGACATCACTGATGACATCATCGATGACATCACTGATGACATCATCGATGACATCACTGATGACATCATCGATGACATCATCGATGACATCATCGATGACATCATCGATGACATCACTGATGACATCATCGATGACATCATCGATGACATCATCGATGACATCATCGATGACATCACTGATGACATCATCGATGACATCATCGATGACATCATCGATGACATCATCGATGACATCACTGATGACATCATCGATGACATCATGATGACATCATCGATGACATCATCGATGACATCACGATGACATCATCGATGACATCACGATGACATCATCGATGACATCATCGATGACATCATCGATGACATCATCGATGACATCACTGATGACATCATCGATGACATCATCGATGACATCGATGACATCATCGATGACATCACTGATGACATCATCGATGACATCACTGATGACATCATCGATGACATCATGATGACATCATCGATGACATCACTGATGACATCATCGATGACATCACTGATGACATCATCGATGACATCATCGATGACATCACTGATGACATCATCGATGACATCACCGATGACATCATCGATGACATCACTGATGACATCATCGATGACATCACCGATTACATAATCGTTAACCTCACTGATGACATCATCGATGACATCAATTACATCACTGATGACAATCATTGACAACAATAATAACTTTATGGACAATTTCATTGTTGACATCACTGATGATCATCAATGAGTAACTTTGGTACAATCCCTTTCAGAGCAACTTTGGTACAGTCCCTTAGGAGCGACTTAGGTGCCAAAGTTTTAAAGTACCTATATACTGTCCCTTTAAGAGCAGCTTAAGTATTGTCCCTTTAAAAGAGACTTAGGTGCCATCCTTTGAAGACCAGCTTAAGTACTGACCAGTTTAAGTACTGACGGAGTCTGTGCGCAAAGCGGTTCGGGCTGTATTAATCGCATAACAATGGATGGAAGAAGAAGAAGACGGATTACAATATAGTGCTTTTAAAAGCACTATTATGACATCATTAATAGTATATTGGTTGACATCATTTCCGAGATCACTGATAACAATAATTGACAACAATTATAACTTTATCGACAACGTCACCGTTGACATCACTGATGACATCATCGATGACATCACTGATGACATCATCGATGACATCAACGATGACATCACCGATGACATCACTGATGACATCATCGATGACATCACTGATGACATCATCGATGACATCATCGATGACATCACTGATGACATCATCGATGACATCATTGATGACATCATCGATGACATCATCGATGACATCACTGATGACATCATCGATGACATCATCGATGACATCACTGATGACACCATTGATGACATCAACGATGACATCACTGATGATATCATCGATGACATCACTGATGACATCATCGATGACATCACTGATGACATCATCGATGACATCACTGATGACATCATCGATGACATCATCGATGACATCATCGATGACATCACTGATGACATCACCCATGACATCATCGATGACATCATCGATGACATCACTGATGACATCATCGATGACATCACTGATGACATCATCGATGACATCACTGATGACATCATCGATGACATCATCGATGACATCACGATGACATCATCGATGACATCACCGATGACATCATCGATGACATCACCGATGACATCATCGATGACATAACTGATGACATCACTGATGACATCATCGATGACATCATCGATGACATCACTGATGACATCATCGATGACATCACCGATTACATAATCGTTAACCTCACTGATGACATCATCGATGACATCAATTACATCACTGATGACAATCATTGACAACAATAATAACTTTATGGACAATTTCATTGTTGACATCACTGATGATCATCAATGAGTAACTTTGGTACAATCCCTTTCAGAGCAACTTTGGTACAGTCCCTTAAGGAGCGACTTAGGTGCCAAAGTTTTAAAGTACCTATATACTGTCCCTTTAAGAGCAGCTTAAGTATTGTCCCTTTAAAAGAGACTTAGGTGCCATCCTTTGAAGACCAGCTTAAGTACTGACCAGTTTAAGTACTGACGGAGTCTGTGCGCAAAGCGGTTCGGGCTGTATTAATCGCATAACAATGGATGGAAGAAGAAGAAGACGGATTACAATATAGTGCTTTTAAAAGCACTATTATGACATCATTAATAGTATATTGGTTGACATCATTTCCGAGATCACTGATAACAATAATTGACAACAATTATAACTTTATCGACAACGTCACCGTTGACATCACTGATGACATCATCGATGACATCACTGATGACATCATCGATGACATCACTGATGACATCATCGATGACATCACTGATGACATCATCAATGACATCATTGATGACATCACTGATGACATCATCGATGACATCATTGATGACATCATCGATGACATCATCGATGACATCACTGATGACATCATCGATGACATCATTGATGACATCACTGATGACATCATTGATGACATCAACGATGACATCACTGATGATATCATCGATGACATCACTGATGACATCATCGATGACATCACTGATGACATCATCGATGACATCACTGATGACATCATCGATGACATCACGATGACATCATCGATGACATCACTGATGACATCACCGATGACATCATCGATGACATCATCGATGACATCACTGATGACATCATCGATGACATCACTGATGACATCATCGATGACATCACTGATGACATCATCGATGACATCATCGATGACATCATCGATGACATCACCGATGACATCATCGATGACATCATCGATGACATCACGATGACATCATCGATGACATAACTGATGACATCACTGATGACATCATCGATGACATCATCGATGACATCACTGATGACATCATCGATGACATCACCGATTACATAATCGTTAACCTCACTGATGACATCATCGATGACATCAATTACATCACTGATGACAATCATTGACAACAATAATAACTTTATGGACAATTTCATTGTTGACATCACTGATGATCATCAATGAGTAACTTTGGTACAATCCCTTTCAGAGCAACTTTGGTACAGTCCCTTAAGGAGCGACTTAGGTGCCAAAGTTTTAAAGTACCTATATACTGTCCCTTTAAGAGCAGCTTAAGTATTGTCCCTTTAAAAGAGACTTAGGTGCCATCCTTTGAAGACCAGCTTAAGTACTGACCAGTTTAAGTACTGACGGAGTCTGTGCGCAAAGCGGTTCGGGCTGTATTAATCGCATAACAATGGATGGAAGAAGAAGAAGACGGATTACAATATAGTGCTTTTAAAAGCACTATTATGACATCATTAATAGTATATTGGTTGACATCATTTCCGAGATCACTGATAACAATAATTGACAACAATTATAACTTTATCGACAACGTCACCGTTGACATCACTGATGACATCATCGATGACATCACTGATGACATCATCGATGACATCATCGATGACATCATCGATGACATCATCGATGACATCACTGATGACATCATCGATGACATCACTGATGACATCATCGATGACATCATCGATGACATCACTGATGACATCATCGATGACATCATTGATGACATCACTGATGACATCATCGATGACATCATTGATGACATCATGATGACATCACTGATGACATCATTGATGACATCATCGATGACATCATCGATGACATCACTGATGACATCATCGATGACATCATCGATGACATCACTGATGACATCATCGATGACATCATGATGACATCACTGATGACATCATCGATGACATCACTGATGACATCATCGATGACATCACTGATGACATCATCGATGACATCATGATGACATCACTGATGACATCATCTGACATCATCGATGACATCACTGATGACATCATCGATGACATCATCGATGACATCATCGATGACATCATCGATGACATCACTGATGACATCATCGATGACATCATCGATGACATCACTGATGACATCATCGATGACATCATCGATGACATCACTGATGACATCATCGATGACATCACTGATGACATCATCGATGACATCACTGATGACATCATCGATGACATCACTGATGACATCATCGATGACATCACTGATGACATCATCGATGACATCATCGATGACATCACTGATGACATCATCGATGACATCACGATGACATCATCGATGACATCCGATGACATCATCGATGACATCACCGATGACATCATCGATGACATCACTGATGACATCACTGATGACATCCTCGATGACATCATCGATGACATCACTGATGACATCATCGATGACATCACCGATTACATATCGTTACCTCACTGATGACATCATCGATGACATCAATTACATCACTGATGACAATCATTGACAACAATAATAACTTTATGGACAATTTCATTGTTGACATCACTGATGATCATCAATGAGTAACTTTGGTACAATCCCTTTCAGAGCAACTTTGGTACAGTCCCTTAAGGAGCGACTTAGGTGCCAAAGTTTTAAAGTACCTATATACTGTCCCTTTAAGAGCAGCTTAAGTATTGTCCCTTTAAAAAGAGACTTAGGTGCCATCCTTTGAAGACCAGCTTAAGTACTGACCAGTTTAAGTACTGACGGAGTCTGTGCGCAAAGCGGTTCGGGCTGTATTAATCGCATAACAATGGATGGAAGAAGAAGAAGACGGATTACAATATAGTGCTTTTAAAAGCACTATTATGACATCATTAATAGTATATTGGTTGACATCATTTCCGAGATCACTGATAACAATAATTGACAACAATTATAACTTTATCGACAACGTCACCGTTGACATCACTGATGACATCATCGATGACATCACTGATGACATCATCGATGACATCACTGATGACATCATCGATGACATCACTGATGACATCATCGATGACATCACTGATGACATCATCGATGACATCATCGATGACATCATCGATGACATCATCGATGACATCACTGATGACATCATCGATGACATCATCGATGACATCATCGATGACATCATCGATGACATCACTGATGACATCATCGATGACATCACGATGACATCATCGATGACATCACTGATGACATCATCGATGACATCACTGATGACATCATCGATGACATCACTGATGACATCATCGATGACATCACTGATGACATCATCGATGACATCACTGATGACATCATCGATGACATCACTGATGACATCATCGATGACATCACTGATGACATCACGATGACATCATCGATGACATCACTGATGACATCATCGATGACATCATCGATGACATCATCGATGACATCATCGATGACATCACTGATGACATCATCGATGACATCATCGATGACATCATCGATGACATCATCGATGACATCACTGATGACATCATCGATGACATCACTGATGACATCATCGATGACATCATCGATGACATCATCACTGATGTACATCATCGATGACATCACTGATGACATCATCGATGAAATCATCGATGACATCATCGATGACATCATCGATGACATCACCTGATGACATCATCGATGACATCATCGATGACATCATCGATGACATCACCGATGACATCACTGATGACATCATCGATGACATCAACGATGACATCATCGTGATGACATCATCGATGACATCAAGATGACATCATCGATGACATCACTGATGACATCATCGATGACATCACTATGACATCACGATGACATCACTGATGACATCATCGATGACATCACTGATGACATCATCGATGACATCACTGATGACATCATCGATGACATCACTGATGACATCACGATGACATCACTGATGACATCATCGATGACATCACTCGATGACATCATCGATGACATCATCGATGACATCACTGATGACATCATCGATGACATCATCGATGACATCATCATGACATCATCGATGACATCACTGATGACATCATCGATGACATCACGATGACATCATCGATGACTCACGATGACATCACTGATGACATCATCGATGACATCACTGATGACATCATCGATGACATCACGATGACATCATCGATGACATCATCGATGACATCACTGATACATCATCGATGACATCATCGATGACATCATCGATGACATCACCGATGACATCACTGATGACATCATCGATGACATCATCGATGACATCATCGATGACATCATCGATGACATCACTGATGACATCATCGATGACATCACTGATGACATCATCGATGACATCACTGATGACATCATCGATGACATCACTGATGACATCATCGATGACATCACCGATGACATCATCGATGACATCATCGATGACATCATGATGACATCATCGATGACATCACCGATGACATAATCGTGACATCACTGATGACATCATCGATGACATCACCGATTACATAATCGTTAACCTCACTGATGACATCATCGATGACATCAATTACATCACTGATGACAATCATTGACAACAATAATAACTTTATGGACAATTTCATTGTTGACATCACTGATGATCATCAATGAGTAACTTTGGTACAATCCCTTTCAGAGCAACTTTGGTACAGTCCCTTAAGGAGCGACTTAGGTGCCAAAGTTTTAAAGTACCTATATACTGTCCCTTTAAGAGCAGCTTAAGTATTGTCCCTTTAAAAGAGACTTAGGTGCCATCCTTTGAAGACCAGCTTAAGTACTGACCAGTTTAAGTACTGACGGAGTCTGTGCGCAAAGCGGTTCGGGCTGTATTAATCGCATAACAATGGATGGAAGAAGAAGAAGACGGATTACAATATAGTGCTTTTAAAAGCACTATTATGACATCATTAATAGTATATTGGTTGACATCATTTCCGAGATCACTGATAACAATAATTGACAACAATTATAACTTTATCGACAACGTCACCGTTGACATCACTGATGACATCATCGATGACATCACTGATGACATCATCGATGACATCATCGATGACATCACCGATGACATCACTGATGACATCATCGATGACATCACTGATGACATCATCGATGATGTCATCGATGACATCATCACTGATGACATCATCGATGACATCATTGATGACATCATCGATGACATCATCGATGACATCACTGATGACATCATCGATGACATCATCGATGACATCACTGATGACATCATGATGACATCAACGATGACATCACTGATGACATCATCGATGACATCACTGATGACATCATCGATGACATCACTGATGACATCATCGATGACATCACTGATGACATCATCGATGACATCATCGATGACATCATCGATGACATCACTGATGACATCACGATGACATCATCGATGACATCATCGATGACATCACTGATGACATCATCGATGACATCACTGATGACATCATCGATGACATCATGATGACATCATCGATGACATCATCGATGACATCACTGATGACATCATCGATGACATCACCGATGACATCATCGATGACATCACCGATGACATCATCGATGACATAACTGTGACATCACTGATGACATCATCGATGACATCATCGATGACATCACTGATGACATCATCGATGACATCACCGATTACATAATCGTTAACCTCACTGATGACATCATCGATGACATCAATTACATCACTGATGACAATCATTGACAACAATAATACTTTATGGACAATTTCATTGTTGACATCACTGATGATCATCATGAGTAACTTTGGTACAATCCCTTTCAGAGCAACTTTGGTACAGTCCCTTAAGGAGCGACTTAGGTGCCAAAGTTTTAAAGTACCTATATACTGTCCCTTTAAGAGCAGCTTAAGTATTGTCCCTTTAAAAGAGACTTAGGTGCCATCCTTTGAAGACCAACTTAAGTACTGACCAGTTTAAGTACTGACGGAGTCTGTGCGCAAAGCGGTTCGGGCTGTATTAATCGCATAACAATGGATGGAAGAAGAAGGACGGATTACAATATAGTGCTTTTAAAAGCACTATTATGACATCATTAATAGTATATTGGTTGACATCATTTCCGAGATCACTGATAACAATAATTGACAACAATTATAACTTTATCGACAACGTCACCGTTGACATCACTGATGACATCATCGATGACATCACTGATGACATCATCGATGACATCACTGATGACATCATCGATGACATCACTGATGACATCATCGATGACATCATTGATGACATCACTGATGACATCATCGATGACATCATTGATGACATCATCGATGACATCATCGATGACATCACTGATGACATCATCGATGACATCATTGATGACATCACTGATGACATCATTGATGACATCACGATGACATCACTGATGACATCATCGATGACATCACTGATGACATCATCGATGACATCACTGATGACATCATCGATGACATCACTGATGACATCATCGATGACATCATCGATGACATCATCGATGACATCACTGATGACATCACCCATGACATCATCGATGACATCATCGATGACATCACTGATGACATCATCGATGACATCACTGATGACATCATCGATGACATCACTGATGACATCATCGATGACATCATCGATGACATCATCGATGACATCACCGATGACATCATCGATGACATCATCGATGACATCATCGATGACATCACCGATGACATCATAGATGACATCACCGATGACATCATCGATGACATCATCGATGACATCACTGATGACATCATCGATGACATCACCGATTACATAATCGTTAACCTCACTGATGACATCATCGATGACATCAATTACATCACTGATGACAATCATTGACAACAATAATAACTTTATGGACAATTTCATTGTTGACATCACTGATGATCATCAATGAGTAACTTTGGTACAATCCCTTTCAGAGCAACTTTGGTACAGTCCCTTAAGGAGCGACTTAGGTGCCAAAGTTTTTAAAGTACCTATATACTGTCCCTTTAAGAGCAGCTTAAGTATTGTCCCTTTAAAAGAGACTTAGGTGCCATCCTTTGAAGACCAGCTTAAGTACTGACCAGTTTAAGTACTGACGGAGTCTGTGCGCAAAGCGGTTCGGGCTGTATTAATCGCATAACAATGGATGGAAGAAGAAGAAGACGGATTACAATATAGTGCTTTTAAAGCACTATTATGACATCATTAATAGTATATTGGTTGACATCATTTCCGAGATCACTGATAACAATAATTGACAACAATTATAACTTTATCGACAACACGTCACCGTTGACATCACTGATGACATCATCGATGACATCACTGATGACATCATCGATGACATCATCGATGACATCATCGATGACATCACTGATGACATCACTGATGACATCATCGATGACATCACTGATGACATCATCGATGACATCATCGATGACATCACTGATGACATCATCGATGACATCATCGATGACATCACTGATGACATCATCGATGACATCATTGATGACATCACTGATGACATCACCGATGACATCATTGATGACATCACTGATGACATCATCGATGACATCACTGATGACATCATCGATGACATCATCGATGACATCACTGATGACATCATCGATGACATCATCGATGACATCACTGATGCATCATCGATGACATCACTGATGACATCATCGATGACATCACTGATGACATCATCGATGACATCATGATGACATCATCGATGACATCACTGATGACATCATCGATGACATCATCGATGACATCATCGATGACATCATCGATGACATCACCGATGACATCATCGATGACATCACCGATGACATCATCGATGACATCACCGATGACATCATCGATGACATCACTGATGACATCACTGTGACAACATAACATCAATCGATGACATCATCGATGACATCACTGATGACATCATCGATGACATCACCGATTACATAATCGTTAACCTCACTGATGACATCATCGATGACATCAATTACATCACTGATGACAATCATTGACAACAATAATAACTTTATGGACAATTTCATTGTTGACATCACTGATGATCATCAATGAGTAACTTTGGTACAATCCCTTTCAGAGCAACTTTGGTACAGTCCCTTAAGGAGCGACTTAGGTGCCAAAGTTTTAAGTACCTATATACTGTCCCTTTAAGAGCAGCTTAAGTATTGTCCCTTTAAAAGAGACTTAGGTGCCATCCTTTGAAGACCAGCTTAAGTACTGACCAGTTAAGTACTGACGGAGTCTGTGCGCAAAGCGGTTCGGGCTGTATTAATCGCATAACAATGGATGGAAGAAGAAGAAGACGGATTACAATATAGTGCTTTTAAAAGCACTATTATGACATCATTAATAGTATATTGGTTGACATCATTTCCGAGATCACTGATAACAATAATTGACAACAATTATAACTTTATCGACAACGTCACCGTTGACATCACTGATGACATCATCGATGACATCACTGATGACATCATCGATGACATCACTGATGACATCATCGATGACATCATGATGACATCATCGATGACATCACTGATGACATCATCGATGACATCATCGATGACATCATCGATGACATCATCGATGACATCACTGATGACATCATCGATGACATCATCGATGACATCATCGATGACATCATCGATGACATCACTGATGACATCATCGATGACATCATCGATGACATCATCGATGACCTCACTGATGACATCATCGATGACATCACTGATGACATCATCGATGACATCACTGATGACATCATCGATGACATCACTGATGACATCATCGATGACATCACTGATGACATCATCGATGACATCACTGATGACATCAACGATGACATCACTGATGACATCATCGATGACATCATCGATGACATCACTGATGACATCATCGATGACATCATCGATGACATCATCGATGACATCATCGATGACATCACTGATGACATCATCGATGACATCATCGATGACATCATCGATGACATCAAACCGATGACATCACTGATGACAATCATCGATGACATCATCGAGACATCATCGATGACATCATCGATGACATCACTGATGACATCATCGATGACATCACTGATGACATCATCGATGACATCATCGTGACATCATCGATGACATCATCGATGACATCACTGATGACATCATCCGATGACATCATCGATGACATCACGATGACATCATCGATGACATCACTGATGACATCATCGATGACATCACATGACATCATCGATGACATCATCGATGACATCACTGATGACATCATCGATGACATCACTGATGACATCATCGATGACATCACTGATGACATCATCGATGACATCACTGATGACATCATCGATGACATCATGATGACATCATCGATGACATCACTGATGACATCATCGATGACATCACTGATGACATCATCGATGACATCACTGATGACATCATCGATGACATCATCGATGACATCATCTGATGACATCATCGATGACATCACTGATGACATCATCGATGACATCATCGATGACATCATCGATGACATCACACGATGACATCACGATGACATCATCGATGACATCACTGATGACATCATCGATGACATCATCGATGACATCACTGATGACATCATCGATGACATCACTGATGACATCATCGATGACATCATCGATGACATCATCGATGACATCATCGAAATGACATCACTGATGACATCATCGATGACATCATCGATGACATCATCGATGACATCACCGATGACATCACTGATGACATCATCGATGACATCAACGATGACATCATCGATGACATCATCGATGACATCACTGATGACATCATCGATGACATCACTGATGACATCATCGATGACATCACTGATGACATCATCGATGACATCACTGATGAACATCATCGATGACATCACTGATGACATCATCGATGACATCATCGATGACATCACCGATTACATCATCGATGACATCACCGATGACATCATCGATGACATCACTGATGTCATCGATGACATCACCGATTACATAATCGTTAACCTCACTGATGACATCATCGATGACATCAATTACATCACTGATGACAATCATTGACAACAATAATAACTTTATGGACAATTTCATTGTTGACATCACTGATGATCATCAATGAGTAACTTTGGTACAATCCCTTTCAGAGCAACTTTGGTACAGTCCCTTAAGGAGCGACTTAGGTGCCAAAGTTTTAAAGTACCTATATACTGTCCCTTTAAGAGCAGCTTAAGTATGTCCCTTTAAAAGAGACTTAGGTGCCATCCTTTGAAGACCAGCTTAAGTACTGACCAGTTTTAGTACTGACGGAGTCTGTGCGCAAAGCGGTTCGGGCTGTATTAATCGCATAACAATGGATGGAAGAAGAAGAAGACGGATTACAATATAGTGCTTTTAAAAGCACTATTATGACATCATTAATAGTATATTGGTTGACATCATTTCCGAGATCACTGATAACAATAATTGACAACAATTATAACTTTATCGACAACGTCACGTTGACATCACTGATGACATCATCGATGACATCACTGATGACATCATCGATGACATCATCGATGACATCATCGATGACATCACTGATGACATCATCGATGACATCACTGATGACATCATCGATGACATCATCGATGACATCATGATGACATCATCGATGACATCATTGATGACATCATCGATGACATCATCGATGACATCACTGATGACATCATCGATGACATCATCGATGACATCACTGATGACATCATCGATGACATCATCGATGACATCACTGATGACATCATCGATGACATCACTGATGACATCATCGATGACATCACTGATGACATCATCGATGACATCACTGATGACATCATCGATGACATCATCGATGACATCATCGATGACATCACTGATGACATCATCGATGACATCATCGATGACATCATCGATGACATCACTGATGACATCATCGATGACATCACTGATGACATCATCGATGACATCACTCGATGACATCATCGATGACATCATCGATGACATCACCGATGACATCATCGATGACATCACCGATGACATCATCGATGACATCACCGATGACATCATCGATGACATAACTGATGACATCACTGATGACATCATCGATGACATCATCGATGACATCACTGATGACATCATCGATGACATCACCGATTACATAATCGTTAACCTCACTGATGACATCATCGATGACATCAATTACATCACTGATGACAATCATTGACAACAATAATAACTTTATGGACAATTTCATTGTTGACATCACTGATGATCATCAATGAGTAACTTTGGTACAATCCCTTTCAGAGCAACTTTGGTACAGTCCCTTAAGGAGCGACTTAGGTGCCAAAGTTTTAAAGTACCTATATACTGTCCCTTAAGAGCAGCTTAAGTATTGTCCCTTTAAAAGAGACTTAGGTGCCATCCTTTGAAGACCAGCTTAAGTACTGACCAGTTTAAGTACTGACGGAGTCTGTGCGCAAAGCGGTTTCGGGCTGTATTAATCGCATAACAATGGATGGAAGAAGAAGAAGACGGATTACAATATAGTGCTTTTAAAAGCACTATTATGACATCATTAATAGTATATTGGTTGACATCATTTCCGAGATCACTGATAACAATAATTGACAACAATTATAACTTTATCGACAACGTCACCGTTGACATCACTGATGACATCATCGATGACATCACTGATGACATCATCGATGACATCACTGATGACATCATCGATGACATCACTGATGACATCATCAATGACATCATTGATGACATCACTGATGACATCATCGATGACATCATTGATGACATCATCGATGACATCATCGATGACATCACTGATGACATCATCGATGACATCATTGATGACATCACTGATGACATCATTGATGACATCATCGATGACATCACTGATGACATCATCGATGACATCACTGATGACATCATAGATGACATCACTGATGACATCATCGTGACATCACTGATGACATCATCGATGACATCATCGATGACATCATCGATGACATCACTGATGACATCACCCATGACATCATCGATGACATCATCGATGACATCACTGATGACATCATCGATGACATCACTGATGACATCATCGATGACATCACTGATGACATCACGATGACATCATCGATGACATCATCGATGACATCATCGATGACATCATCGATGACATCATCGATGACATCACACGATGACATCACCGATGACATACTGATGACATCACTGATGACATCATCGATGACATCATCGATGACATCACTGATGACATCATCGATGACATCACCGATGACATAATCGTTAACCTCACTGATGACATCATCGATGACATCAATTACATCACTGATGACAATCATTGACAACAATAATACTTTATGGACAATTTCATTGTTGACATCACTGATGATCATCAATGAGTAACTTTGGTACATCCCTTTCAGAGAACTTTGGTACAGTCCCTTAAGGAGCGACTTAGGTGCCAAAGTTTTAAAGTACCTATATACTGTCCCTTTAAGAGCAGCTTAAGTATTGTCCCTTTAAAAGAGACTTAGGTGCCATCCTTTGAAGACCAGCTTAAGTACTGACCAGTTTAAGTACTGACGGAGTCTGTGCGCAAAGCGGTTCGGGCTGTATTAATCGCATAACAATGGATGGAAAAGAAGAAGACGGATTACATATAGTGCTTTTAAAAGCACTAATTGACATCATTAATAGTATATTGGTTGACATCATTTCCGAGATCACTGATAACAATAATTGACAACAATTATAACTTTATCGACAACGTCACCGTTGACATCACTAATGACATCATCGATGACATAACTGATGACATCATCGATGACATCATCGATGACATCATCGATGACATCACCGATGACATCACTGATGACATCATCGATGACATCACCGATGACATCATCGATGACATCATCGATGACATCACTGATGACATCATCGATGACATCATTGATGACATCACTGATGACATCATCGATGACATCATTGATGACATCACTGATGACATCACGATGACATCATTGATGACATCATCGATGACATCATCGATGACATCACTGATGACATCACTGATGACATCATCGATGACATCACTGATGACATCATCGATGACATCATCGATGACATCACTGATGACATCATCGATGACATCACTGATGACATCATCGATGACATCACTGATGACATCATCGATGACATCACTGATGACATCATCGATGACATCACTGATGACATCATCGATGACATCATCGATGACATCACAGATGACATCATCGATGACATCACCGATGACATCATCGATGACATCACCGATGACATCATCGATGACATCACCGATGACATCATCGATGACATCACTGATGACATCACTGATGACATCATCGATGACATCATCGATGACATCACTGATGACATCATCGATGACATCACCGATTACATAATCGTTAACCTCACTGATGACATCATCGATGACATCAATTACATCACTGATGACAATCATTGACAACAATAATAACTTTATGGACAATTTCATTGTTGACATCACTGATGATCATCAATGAGTAACTTTGGTACAATCCCTTTCAGAGCAACTTTGGTACAGTCCCTTAAGGAGCGACTTAGGTGCCAAAGTTTTAAAGTACCTATATACTGTCCCTTTAAGAGCAGCTTAAGTATTGTCCCTTTAAAAGAGACTTAGGTGCCATCCTTTGAAGACCAGCTTAAGTACTGACCAGTTTAAGTACTGACGGAGTCTGTGCGCAAAGCGTTCGGGCTGTATTAATCGCATAACAATGGATGGAAGAAGAAGAAGACGGATTACAATATAGTGCTTTTAAAAGCACTATTATGACATCATTAATAGTATATTGGTTGACATCATTTCCGAGATCACTGATAACAATAATTGACAACAATTATAACTTTATCGACAACGTCACCGTTGACATCACTGATGACATCATCGATGACATCACTGATGACATCATCGATGACATCACTGATGACATCATCGATGACATCACTGATGACATCATCGATGACATCACTGATGACATCATCGATGACATCATCAATGACATCATCGATGACATCATCGATGACATCACTGATGACATCATCGATGACATCATCGATGACATCATCGATGACATCACCGATGACATCACTGATGACATCATCGATGACATCAACGATGACATCATCGATGACATCACTGATGACATCATCGATGACATCACTGATGACATCATCGATGACATCACTGATGACATCATCGATGACATCACTGATGACATCATCGATGACATCACTGATGACATCATCGATGACATCACTGATGACATCATCGATGACATCACTGATGACATCATCGATGACATCACTGATGACATCATCGATGACATCATCGATGACATCACTGATGACATCATCGATGACATCATCTGATGACATCATCGATGACATCATCGATGACATCACTGATGACATCACGATGACATCATCGATGACATCATCGATGACATCATCGATGACATCACTGATGACATCATCGATGACATCAACGATGACATCATCGATGACATCATCGATGACATCACTGATGACATCATCGATGACATCACTGATGACATCATCGATGACATCATCGATGACATCATCGATGACATCATCGGACATCATGATGACAATCTCGATGACATCATCGATGACATCATCGATGACATCACCGATGACATCACTGATGACATCACTATGACATCAACGATGACATCATCGATGACATCATCGATGACATCACTGATGACATCATCGATGAACATCACTGATGACATCATCGATGACATCACTGATGACATCATCGATGACATCACTGATGACATCATCGATGACATCACTGATGACATCATCGATGACATCACTGATGACATCATCGATGACATCACTGATGACATCTCGATGACATCACTGATACGAAATCATCGATGACATCACTGATGACATCATCGATGACATCACTGATGACATCATCGATGACATCATCGATGACATCATCGATGACATCATCGATGACATCACTGATGACATCATCGATGACATCATCGATGACATCATCGATGACATCATCGATGACATCACTGATGACATCATCGATGACATCACTGATCACATCCGACAAGAAACCTCATCGATGACATCACTGATGACATCATCGATGACATCATCGATGACATCATCGATGACATCATCGATGACATCACTGATGACATCATCGATGACATCATCGATGACATCATCGATGACATCACTGACATCACTGATGACATCATCGATGACATCAACGATGACATCACTGATGACATCATCGATGACATCACTGATGACATCATCGATGACATCATTGATGACATCATCGATGACATCACTGATGACATCATCGATGACATCACTGATGACATCATCGATGACATCACTGATGACATCATCGATGACATCATCGATGACATCACTGATGACATCATCGATGACATCACCGATTACATCATCGTTGACCTCACTGATGACATCATCGATGACATCACCGATTACATAATCGTTACCTCACTGATGACATCATCGATGACATCAATTACATCACTGATGACATCATTGACAACAATAATAACTTTATGGACAATTTCTTGTTGACATCACTGATGATCATCAATGAGTAACTTTGGTACAATCCCTTTCAGAGCAACTTTGGTACAGTCCCTTAAGGACGACTTAGGTGCCAAGTTTTAAAGTACCTATATACTGTCCCTTTAAGAGCAGCTTAAGTATTGTCCCTTAAAAGAGACTTAGGTGCCATCCTTTGAAGACCAGCTTAAGTACTGACCAGTTTAAGTACTGACGGAGTCTGTGCGCAAAGCGTTTCGGGCTGTATTAAATCGCATAACAATGGATGGAAGAAGAAGAAACGGATTACAATATAGTGCTTTTAAAAGCACTATTATGACATCATTATAGTATATTGGTTGACATCATTTCCGAGATCACTGATAACAATAATTGACACAATTATAACTTTATCGACAACGTCACCGTTGACATCACTGATGACATCATCGATGACATCACTGATGACATCATCGATGACATCATCGATGACATCACCGAGGACATCACTGATGACATCATCGATGACATCACTGATACATCATCGATGACATCATCGATGACATCACTGATGACATCATCGATGACATCATGATGACATCATCGATGACATCATCGATGACATCACTGATGACATCATCGATGACATCATCGATGACATCACAAACATCACTGATGACATCATTGATGACATCATCGATGACATCACTGATGACATCATCGATGACATCACTGATGACATCATCGATGACATCACTGATGACATCATCGATGACATCACTGATGACATCATCGATGACATCACGATGACATCACTGATGACATCATCGATGACATCATCGATGACATCACTGATGACATCATCGATGACATCACTGATGACATCATCGATGACATCACTGATGACATCATCGATGACATCACTGATGACATCATCGATGACATCATCGATGACATCACAGATGACATCATCGATGACATCATCGATGACATCATCGATGACATCACCGATGACATCATCGATGACATAACTGATGACATCACTGATGACATCATCGATGACATCATCGATGACATCACTGATGACATCATCGATGACATCACCGATTACATAATCGTTAACCTCACTGATGACATCATCGATGACATCAATTACATCACTGATGACAATCATTGACAACAATAATAACTTTATGGACAATTTCATTGTTGACATCACTGATGATCATCAATGAGTAACTTTGGTACAATCCCTTTCAGAGCAACTTTGGTACAGTCCCTTAAGGAGCGACTTAGGTGCCAAAGTTTTAAAGTACCTATATACTGTCCCTTTAAGAGCAGCTTAAGTATTGTCCCTTTAAAAGAGACTTAGGTGCCATCCTTTGAAGACCAGCTTAAGTACTGACCAGTTTAAGTACTGACGGAGTCTGTGCGCAAAGCGGTTCGGGCTGTATTAATCGCATAACAATGGATGGAAGAAGAAGAAGACGGATTACAATATAGTGCTTTTTAAAGCACTATTATGACATCATTAATAGTATATTGGTTGACATCATTTCCGAGATCACTGATAACAATAATTGACAACAATTATAACTTTATCACAACGTCACCGTTGACATCACTGATGACATCATCGATGACATCACTGATGACATCATCGATGACATCACTGATGACATCATCGATGACATCACTGATGACATCATCAATGACATCATCGATGACATCACAGATGACATCATCGATGACATCATTGATGACATCATCGATGACATCATCGATGACATCACTGATGACATCATCGATGACATCATTGATGACATCACTGATGACATCATCGATGACATCAACGATGACATCACTGATGAATATCATCGATGACATCACTGATGACATCATCGATGACATCACTGATGACATCATCGATGACATCACTGATGACATCATCGATGACATCATCGATGACATCACTGATGACATCACCCATGACATCATCGATGACATCATCGATGACATCACTGATGACATCATCGATGACATCACTGATGACATCATCGATGACATCACTGATGACATCATCGATGACATCATCGATGACATCATCGATGACATCACCGATGACATCATCGATGACATCATCGATGACATCACCGATGACATCATCGATGACATAACCTGATGACCTCATGATGACATCATCGATGACATCATCGATGACATCACTGATGAAAAATCATCGATGCCATCACCGATTACATAATCGTTAACCTCACTGATGACATCATCGATGACATCAATTACATCACTGATGACAATCTTGACCACATAATAACTTTATGGACAATTTCATTGTTGACATCACTGATGATCATCAATGAGTAACTTTGGTACAATCCCTTTCAGAGCAACTTTGGTACAGTCCCTTAAGGAGCGACTTAGGTGCCAAAGTTTTAAAGTACCTATATACTGTCCCTTTAAGAGCAGCTTAAGTATTGTCCCTTTAAAAGAGACTTAGGTGCCATCCTTTGAAGACCAGCTAAGTACTGACCAGTTTAAGTACTGACGGAGTCTGTGCGCAAAGCGGTTCGGGCTGTATTAATCGCATAACAATGGATGGAAAAGAAGAAGACGGATTACATATAGTGCTTTTAAAAGCACTATTATGGACATCATTAATAGTATATTGGTTGAACATCATTTCCGAGATCACTGATAACAATAATTGACAACATTTATAACTTTATCGACAACGTCACCGTTGACCACATCACTTATGACATCATCGATGACATCACTGATGACATCACTGATGACATCATCGATGACATCATCGATGACATCAACCGATGACATCACTGATGACATCATCGATGACATCACTGACGACATCATCGTGACATTATCGATGACATCACTGATGACATCATCGATGACATCATTGATGACTCACTGATGACATCATCGATGACATCCTTGATGACATCACTGATGACATCACCGATGACATCATTGATGACATCATCGATGACATCATCGATGACATCACTGATGACATCATCGATGACATCATCATGACATCACTGGATGACATCATCGATGACATCATCGATGACATCACTGATGACATCATCGATGAA